>NC_090827.1:109604574-109905449 GCF_028021215.1 Eschrichtius robustus | reverse complement strand
AACACCTTGGTCAGTGGGCTCAGGGACAGCTGGGTCTAGAAGCTCCATGCTCTTTCCGCATACCTTGCCCTATGCATCTCTTCCATCTGGCTGTTCCTAAGTTATATTCTTTTGTAATAAAACTGGTAATTAATCAGACCCAGGGAGGGGTTGTTGGAACCTTCAATCTATAGCCAGTCAGTCAGAAGCACAGGTGACAACCTGGACTTTTCGACTAAAGTAGGAGGAGGGGGGCCGTCTTGTAGGACTGAGCCCTTACTTAACCTGTGGGATCTGACACTATCACCAGGTAGATAGTGTCTGAAATGAGTTGAGTTGTAGGACATTTATGTGGTGTCAAAGAATTGCTTGGTGGTGTGTTGGAAAAAACACACATAATTGGTGTCAGAATCATAACATGGATACTAGACACTGTTGTGGGTCTAACGTATAGTTAAAAAATAAAATGTGGCTAAGATTTATAAATAAGTCCTGAATAGTAGAGACATAATTTAAAATAACATCATTAAGGTAAAAATAAAACTCAATTTAAACAAAATAAATAAAAACCTAGATGAATATTTAAAATGATAACAAAGGCCTTGTTTGGAGTGGAGGAGGATAGATTATAGATGTTGATTAATTTATTGTAAATAATAAATTATTTTTCAAATTGTAATATGTAAGATGCATTGTTTTTAAAAGTCAAATACATAAATTATGAAAAGAGTAAAATATTGCCCCACTACCTTTTCATCCCCAGTTCTCCCTCCTGAGAGGCAAACACCTTTAACTCTAAGTGTTAACACTTTTACAGTATCATGTTATTTACCTCCTTCCAGCTAAGTAGCACACTTACATTGTTCTTTCTTTTTCAACTTAAGACCTTGTTGACTTCCTAAAATGACTGTGTGTGGTTTGTTTCCAGACACACCCCATGCATGTATCTAACACACACACCCAAACCAGGCTGTTTGTTTTGTGAATAATTCATCACGCTGATGATTATTACTCTTGCATTTTTCTGTAGGTTTTATACCTCACTAAAAAGTTTGTTTTTAAATGGGCAAGAAAACACTGCTTGCTTTAGTAGGACAAGAGTGACAGTACCATAGGAAGAAATGCAAAAACCAAATCAGAAAGTGAGTTTCCATGGTAACTGCACCCCAGATCTATAGGATTTTTTAAAAACCTCCTTGTGAACTGTGAAGTACATATAGAAAATATTAAGCATCAATTCACACTATGAGTAATTTTTAAACTCTCAAAAAGAAATAGAAAATTGTTGAAAAAAGGAACTCAGATATTTGTACATTAACTCCTATTCTAGACCATGGGCAACATGTCTGTTCATCATTTTGTAACCAGCATCAAGGAGCATATCTGGCCCATTCAAAGGTACCTGCCACAGAGAATTATCTACAGTCATAATTTTCAAGGATTAAAATATCTCCTTTAGGCCTTTTATTGTTATTGTCAATCATGTGAAATATTTGATATAACCAGTAGTATGTGTCATTCAATAAATGTATTGAGAAACTCATTTAGCTTTGGTAAACTTGAGAAATTTCACACACAACACATCCCCAAAGACCAAATAGGAATTGGCCTCGTGTATGTCTTTTTTTGACCTCATTCTTTAAAGGAATATGTATTTATGTACAAGGTAATTCAGCTAAATGCCATCTCCTGTTAAGTAATCATGGTAAAGTGCATGCACCAAACAAGTAAATAATTGGTAAGTATTAATCTTGACCATGTTAATATTTTTAACCCTCTCCACTGGATGACGAACCATTCGTTAGATACGGCCTTTCAGAAACATGTTCTCCCAACTTTTCCAGACACAGGATCATGCAACAACCATGCTTCTGTCAGATTTGGTTTGCAAGCAGCCCAGGAAGGTAGAGCAAGCAGGATCATCCTTCTGCATTCTCTTATGTCATTGCCTAGATTTTCTCCTTTTCATGTGCTATTTCTCAACTTAATGTTAATTTTCCCAGCAAGCATTAGCTTGTATTGTTTTGTTCTTTTTCTCTTTTTCACAATGTTATTTATAAAATTCACAAGTTTTAAATATACAGCTTGATGAATTTTGGTAATTGTATACAATCATAGTCACCATGACAACCAAAATACAGAATGGTTCCTTCCTTGTTTCTATTATACTTGTTCTCCTCCCTCTGTCATACCTCTGGCCTCCAGCAAACACTGCTCTACTTTCTCTGACTATAGTTTTGCTAGATTCTCTTATAATTGAAATCACACAATGCATAATATTTTGTGTTTGGCTTTTTCACTTAGTTATGTTTCTGAGATTTATCCCTGTGTTGCAGGTACTAATATGTCATCCTCTCTTTATTGCAGATTAGTATTCTATGGTACACAATTTGTTTGCCTACTCATCAGTTGATGGACATTTGGATTTCTTCCAGTTTTTGGCTAGAATGGTCACACATTTTTATGTGAATATATGTTTTTGTTTCTCTCGGATAAACACCTAAAAGTGGAAATGCTGAGTCATATAATAAATATATGTAACTTTGTAAGGTGTTGCCATATTCTTTTCCAAGTGGCTATACCATATTTTGCATTCCATTAGCAATGTATGAGAGTTCCAATTGCTCTACATTCTCACCAACCTTTGGTATTAGTGTTGATCTTTTTTTTGTAGTCATCCTAGTGAATGTGAAGTAGTATCTTTTTCTTCATTGTTTTAGTTTGCAATTTTGTTGATGACTAGTGATGTTGAGCATCTTTTCATGTGCTTATTAACCAATAAGATATCTTCTTTTGTGAATTTTCTGTTCAAGTCTTGTGTCTAGTATTTTTTTAAACCTGGATTGCCTTATAATTGAGTCATGAGTGTTCTTCCTATATTCTGAATATAAGCCCTTTGTTGAATATATGTTTAGCAAAAATTTTCTCCCAGTCTATGGTTTGCCTTCTTCTGTTCTTAACTATGTCTTTCAGAGAGCAACAATTTTTAATCTTGATGAAATCTATTTTATCATTTTTTTCTCTTAAAGTTTCTGGTTTTGGTGTGTTGTTCAAGAAATCTTTCTCTCACCCAATGTCACAAAGATTTTACCCTATTCTATCTTCTAGAGTTTAATAGTTTGAGCTCTTACATTTAGGTCTATGGTCAATTTAATTTAATATTTATTTATGGTGTGAAGAAAAGTTCAAGGTTCTTTTTTTATTTCATACAAATATCTGGTTAATCCAGTACTATTTGTTGAAAAGACTATTTTTTCCAAATGAATTACCTTGACATCTTTGCCAAAAATAAATTGATCATGTAAGTGGGGGGTTATTTCTGGATTCTCATTCTCAACCATTGACCTATATGTCTGTCCTCACATCAATACCTCAACAATTGATCTATATGTCTGTCCTCACATCAATACCACATAGTCTTGACTACTGCTTGGCTTGTCTTTACAAAGGAATAGCTGCTGAAGCTGCTTGTCATTTAACTGCTTCAGATGCTATAGTGGTCCTTAATCTACCTGGACACTTCCATCTCATCGGTCTTTCAGAAGCCCAACAGAGAACAGTATAACTGAAAAGAATGTGTCACCCATAGGCATGGAAGGAAAGGACACAACATTTTGAATGTCAGTGACACCATGCAACACTTTGAAGCAATAGCTATGTCAGCAAAAGCCGTTATGCCTACATATTGCTGTCAGTTTCCAGTAAGTAACAGCTGTGCAGAACACTATAGTCAGGGGTTAATAAAGCAAGTCTTTCCAACCACTTCTGGATTAGAGCTAAGGTCCACTCCAGGCAACATTCATCAAGTCTGCAGTATTTTCAGGAGAGTTTTAGCATAAATTTATATTGCAGTTCAACTTAAAAATATTTATCAAGCATTTAGTAGTGAATATAAAGATTAGATAGATAGATAGATAGATAGATAGATAGATAGATAGATAGAATGGGCGATATGAAGATAAATAAGACAAGATGTTTATGATCAATTCTAGGAACAGACGGATAATTTTTTTTTTTAATTTAATTAATTAATTAATTAATTTATGGCTGTGTTGGGTCTTCGTTTCTGTGCGAGGGCTTTCTCTACTTGCGGCGAGCGGGGGCCACCCTTCATCACGGTGCACGGGCCTCATTGCGGCCTCTCTTGTTGCAGAGCAGAGGCTCCAGACGCGCAGGCTCAGTAGTTGTGGCTCACGGGCTTAGTTGCTCCGCGGCATGTGGGATCTTCCCAGACCAGGGCTTGAACCTGTGTCCCCTGCATTGGCAGGCAGATTCTCAACCACTGCGCCACCAGGGAAGCCCCCAGACGGATAATTTTAATAGCATATTAAAGCAAGGGTGAGATATATACAATGGGCCACAAAAGCACAGAGCAAGGTAAACAGCTCAATCTAATAATTTAAAGAATGTCTCCTGGAAGATATAAAAACTGAGATTAGGCTTGAAGAATATGTGTGACTTAACCATGAGAAAAAAGGTGAGATGGGGATTTCAGGGAGAGGGAAAAGCCTGAGCAAAGAGCTTAAAGGAGCCTACTGTGTGCATGTCTAGGGTGCAAACTGCAAAGCTGGGCAGAACAGAAAATGAGGTCAGAGATCAAACTGTGCCAGATTATGAAGATTTTCAAGACCCAGCTTCATCGCCAACTCCTCCGGGAAGCCTCCTTTCAATTAGCTTCCTCTCCACCCAACACCCACTCAAACTGGGATATAACATTTCTCCTCTTCTTGCCCTCACTACTTGGCATTCTCTTAGCACCTGCATCATGGCCTTGTCTACATCACTACTGCGAAACTCACATGGGAGGCGTTAATGGCTGTAACCTCAGCATACAGGACACTGACTAGATCCAGCAGAACCATGAGATGTGCTCACCACAGTGACAACTGCAATTTGTTGGAAAAGCAACCATTTAATAAATATATGTCCATGACTGTGTTCCAGAAAATTATCAGAACAGGTTTGAGGAAGGAGGCAAATATTAGTGTCAGAAGTTAAGAGTCATGAGCTCTAACCCTAGCTCTACCCTCTTATTTGGTTATTTCAGGCCCCCTTTCATCTGCTAGTATAAGATGAAGAAGAAACTGCATTATGTTAGCACCTGGGCATCATACACCAAATGGCAAGAATATGGTACTAATATCAGTATATAGTAATATGCTAAGTTATGGGGACTGTGTCTGTGAATAAGCTCCATTACAATTCAAAAGATTATAATTCTTTACAACTATGGATACAACTTGAACAATAATTGAAACTTAAAGTTAGACTTCTATTAATATATAAAACTGTTTGTCTGGTTTGAACTTTAAGTAAACTTTAATCAGAAGCAATCAAGCACCTGAGATTTTAGAAAATATACCTTTGAACATTTTATAATGCTTCCAGGTACATGTGAAAAGTATTTTCTACTGAACAGTGAAGTTGAATCTTTCACCTATCTGCTCATTCAATTACCTCTAAACTGAGTACTCACCAACTAAGGAATGTCATCAATTGAATTAGGTATTGTTAACAATACAACTGTAGTAGTCAGTTTTCCAGAGGCAGAACCAATAGGATATGTATAGATATATTGATATAAAAGGAGATTTATTATGGGAATTGGCTCATGTGATTATGAAGGCTGAAATATGCCACAATCCACTGTCAGCAAGCTGGAGTCTGCAAGACCTGAACCAGGAGCTCCAATGCCAGAGGGCAGGAGAAGACAGATGTCTTCTGAAAATGGTGCAGTCATTTCCCCTCCAGCGTGACATTTCATAACCTGAAATAGATACAACATGGTATAATGAGAGGATTAGACTTGCATCATGGTTAAAGCATAGCTGGATGCTTTATCGTGAACATAATGATTAAAGCACTGCTGTTTCATGTGCAGTCCAGTTGTCTTGTTTGGGTGCCCCTGAGCTTCCCAAGACAATGTCAAGCTTTTCCCTCCTGAGGCCCATCACATCACTTCTTTCCTCTGCCTGCAATGCTCTTCCCCCAAACCTCTTCTCAGTGTGCAAACCTCAATTTCCATAAGGCCTCCTGTGCCCGCACATTCTGAAGTGGGTCCATCCTCTCCACCTTCATCTTAGGGTCTTATCTAGTTCCTTCATAACCCAGTTGAAATCCATAATTCTTGTATTAATTTGATTGCTTCCATGCATCTGAAGTCAGAACTCTTGTCTACCTTGGTCACTCTCAGAGCCTCAACATTTACAACAGTGCCTGGCACGTAGTAGAAATTTTGATAGACAATTGTTAAGTGAATAAATACAGGTAATAAGGATGTGTAACAAGTGCTGGTGGTGAAAGAAAAAGAAAACTTTTTTTTATTAAAAGTTGTATAGAATCAAATGTCAGATTTGTTCAGTCATGTTTAAGTTTTATAGCTATATTTAGCTTACCTAGAAAAGTAATTTTATTTTAAAATTCCTGAAAAAACTTTATTATTGCACATCTGAAATACTTTAGTATATTATTTCCCTTCCATATAGAAGTAATTATTTCTATCATGCACTTTTTGATGACATGAGGTTCATCAAGAATGTCACATTAGAATTAATTTTCCTTGTTGCTTTAAAAATAACTGACAGAGGGCACCTACCAGGCACTGGTGGGGGAACACGGACACCTAAGGGGATGGGAGGAACCCCCAGCAACCAGATTGTGGGATCTTGGTTTGCAGGCCAGAGGTCGGGCCCAAGCTCCTGTGGTGGGAACTCTGAGTCCAAACACCTGAACTACCAGAGAACCTGAGACCACAGGGAATATCAAACAGAGTGAGCTCCCAGAGGTCCTCATCTCAGCACCAAGACCAACTGCCTATCCATCTGCCTGCAAACTCCAGTGCTGGACATCTCAGGCAAAACAACCAGTGAAACAGGAATACAGCACCACCCATCAAAAAAAAAAAACAAAAAACAAACAAACAAAAAAAATTTGTTACAGACGAAAGAGCAAGGTAAAAACCTACAAGACCAAATAAATGAAGATGAAATAGGCAACGTACCTGAAAAAGAATTCAGAGTAATGATAGTAAAGATGATCCAAAATCTTGGAAACAGAATGCAGAAAATACAAGAAACATTTAACGAGGATCTAAAAGAACAAAAGAGCAAACAAAAAGTGATGAACAACACAATTACAGAAATTAAAAATAATCTAGAAAGAATCAATAACAGAATAACTGAGGCAGAAGAACGGATACGTGACCTGGAAGATAAAATAGTGGGAAAAACTACCGCAGAGCAGAATAAAGAAAAAAGAATGAAAAGAATTGAGGACAATCTCAGAGACCTCTGGGACAACATTAAATGCACCAACATTTGAATTATAAGGGTCTCAGAAGAAGAAGAGAAAAAAAAATGGTCTGAGAAAATATTTGAAGAGATTATAGTCAAAAACTTTCCTAATATGGGAAATGAAATAGTCAATCAAGTCCAGGAAACACAGAGAGTAGCATACAGGATAACCCAAAGAGAAACACACTGAGACACATATTAATCAAACAATCAAAAGCTAAATACAAAGAAAAAATACTGAAAGCAACAAGGGAAAAGCAACAAATAATATAAAAGGGAATCCCCATAAGGTTAACAGCTGATTTTTCAGCAGAAACTCTGCAAGCCAGAAAGGAGTGGCATGATATATTTAAAATGATGAAAGGGAAAAACCTACAACCAGCATTACTCTACCCAGCAAGTATCTCATTCAGATTCAACAGAGAAATTAAAACCTTTACAGACAAGCAAAAGTTAAGAGAATTCAGCATCACCAAACCAGCTTTACAACAAATGCTAAAGGAACTTCTCTAGGCAGGAAACACAAGAGAAAGAAAAGACCTACAATAACAAACCCAAAGCAATTAAGAAAATGGTAATAGGAACATACATATCAATAATGACCTTAAGTGTAAATGGATTAAGTGCTCCAACCAAAAGACATAGACTGGCTGAATGGCTACAAAAACAAGACCCATACATATGCTGTCTAAAGGAGACCCACTTCAGACCTAGGGACACATACAGACTGAAAGTGAGGTGATGGAAAAAGATATTCCATGCAAATGGAAATCAAAAGAAAGCTGGAGTAGCAATTCTCATATCAGACAAAATAGACTTTAAAAGAAAGATTATTAGAAGAGCCAGAGAAGGACACTACATAATGTTCAAGGGATCAATCCAAGAAGAAGATATAACAATTGTAAATATTTATGCACCCAACATAGGAGCACCTCAATACATAAGGCAAATGCTAACAGCCATAAAAGGGGAAATCGACACTGACACAATAAAGTAGGGGACTTTAACACCCCACTTTCACCAAGGGACAGATCATCCAAAATGAAAATAAGGAAACACAAGCTTTAAATGACACATTAAACAAGATGGACTTAATTGAAATTTATAGGACATTCCATCCAAAAACAACAGAATACACTTTGCTCTCAAGTGCAGATGGAACATTCTCCAGGATAGATCACATCTTGGGTCACAAATCAAGACTGGGTAAATTTAAGAAAATTGAAACCATATTAAGTATCTTTTCTGACCACAATGCTATGAGACTAGGTAGCAGTTACAGGAAAAAAACTGTAAAGAATACAAACACATGGAGGTTAAACAATAGACTACCAATAACCAAGAGATCACTGAAGAAATCAAAGAGGATATCAAAAAATTCCCAGAAACAAATGACAATGAAAACACGAGGAGCCAAACCCTATGGGATGCAGCAAAATCGGTTTGAAGAAGGAAGTTGATAGCAATAAAATATTACCTCAAGAAACAAGAAAAATCTCAAATAAACAACCTAACCTTACATATAAAGCAATTAGAGAAAGAAGAACAAAAAAAAGAAACCCCAAAGTTAGCAGAAGGAAAGAAATCATAAAGATCAGATCAGAAATAAATGAAAAAGAAATGAAGGAAACGATAGCAAAGATAAATATAACTAAAAGTTAGTTCTTTGAGAAGATAAACAAAATTCATAAACCATAAGCCAGACTCATCAAGCAAAAAAGGGAGAAGACTCAAATCAACAGAAATAGAAATGAAAAAGGAGAAGGAACAACTGACACTGCAGAAATACAAAGGATCATGAGAGATTACTACAAGCAATGATTTGCCAATAAAATGGACACCTGGAAGAAATGGACAAATTCTAAGAAAAGCACAACCTTCCGAGACTGAACCAGGAAGAAATAGAAAATATAAACAGACTAATCACAAGCACTGAAATTGAAACTGAGATTAAAAATCTTCCAACACACAAAAGTCCAGGACCAGATGGCTTCACAGGCAAATTCTATCAAACACTTAGAGAAGAGTTAACACCTATCCTTCTCAAAATCTTCCAAAATATAGCAGAGGGAGGAACACTTCCAAACTCATTCTACGACACCACCATCACCCTTATACCAAAAGCAGACAAAGATGTAACAAAAAAAGAAAACTACACGCCAATATCTGTGATGAACATAGATGCAAAAATCCTCAACAAAATACTAGCAAACAGAATCCAGCCACACACTGATAGGATCATACACCATGAACAAGTGGGATTTATCCCAGGAATGCAAGGATTCTTCAATATACGCAAATCAATCAGTGTGATACACCATATTAACAAATTGAAGGGTAAAAACCATATGATCATCTCAATAGATGCAGAAAAAGCTTTTGACAAAATTCAACACCCATTTATGATAAAATCTCTCCAGAAAGTAGGCATAGAGGGCACCTACCTCAATATAATAAAGACCGTATATGACAAACCCACAGCCAACATCGTGCCCAATGGTGAAAACCATTGAAACCATTTCCTCTAAGATCAGGAGCAAGACAAGGTTGCCCATTCTCACCACTATTATTCAACAAAATTTAAGAAGTTTTAGCCACAACAATCAGACAAGAAAAGCAATAAGAGTAATCCAAATTGGAAAAGAAGTAGAACTGTCAGTATTTTCAGATGATATGATACTATACTTAGAGAATCCTAAAGAGGCTACCAGAAAACTATTAGAGCTAATCAATGAATTTGGTAGAGTAGCAGGATACAAAATTAATGCACAGAAATCTCTTGCATTCCTATACAACAATGATGAAAAATCTGAAAGAGAAATTAAGGAAACACTCCCATTTACCATTGCAACAAAAAGAATAAAATACCTAGGAATAAACCTACCTAAGGAGACAAAAGACCTGCATGCAAAAAACTATAAGACACTGATGAAAGAAATTAGAAATGATACAAACGGATGGAGAGATATACTATGTTCTTGTACAGGAAAAATCAACATTGTGAAAATGACTATATTACCCAAAGCAATATACTGATTCAATGCAATCCCTAACAAACTACCAATGGCATTTTTCACAGAACTAGAACAAAAAATTTTACAATTTGTATGGAAACACAAAGACCCCGAATAGCCTAAGCAATCTTGAGAAAGAACAATGGAGCTGGAGGAATCAGGCTCCCTGACTTCAGACTATACTACAAAGCTACAGTAGTCAAGACAGTATGATATTGGCACAAAAACAGAAATATAGATCAATGGAACAGGATAGAAAGGCCAGAGATAAACCCACACATATATGGTCACCTTATCTTTGTTAAAGGAGGCAAGCATATACAATGGAGAAAAGACAGCCTCTTCAATAAGTGGTGCTGGGAAAACTGGACAACTACATGTAAAAGAATGAAATTAGAACACTTTCTAACACCATACACAAAAATAAACTCAAAATGGATTAAAGACCTAAATGTAAGGCTGGACACTATACAACTCTTAGAGGAAAACATAGGCAGAACACTCTAGGACATAAATCACAGCAAGATCCTTTTTGACCCACCTCCTAGAGAAATGGAAATAAAAACAAAAATAAACAAGTGGGACCTAATGAAACTTAAAAGCGTTTGCACAGCAAAGGAAACCGTAATCAAGATGAAAAGACAACCCTCAGAATGGGAGAAAATATTTGCAAATGAAGCAACTGACAAAGGATTAATCTCCACAATATACAAGCAGCTCACGCAGCTCAATATCAAAATAACAAACACCCAATCCAAAATTGCACAGAAAACCTAAATAGTCATTTCTCCAACAAAGATATACAGATTGCCAACAAACACATGAAACCATGCTCAACATCACTAATCATTAGAGAAATCAAAACCACAATGAGATATCACCTCACACCAGTCAGAATGGCCATCATCAAAAAATGTACAAACAATAAATGTTGGAGAGGGTGTGGAGTAAAGGGAACCCTCTTGCACTGTTGGTGGGAATGTAAATTGGTACAGCCACTATGGAGAACAGTATGGAGGTTCCTTAAAAAACGAAAAATAGAACTACCATACGACCCAGCAATCCCACTACTGGGCATATACCCTGAGAAAACCATAATTCAAAAAGAGTCATGTACCACAGTGTTCACTGCAGCTCTATTTATAATAGCCAGGACATGGAAGCAACTTAAGTGTCCATTGACAGATGAATGGATAAAGAAGATATGGCACACATATACAATGGAATATTACTCAGCCATAAAAAGAAACGAAATTGAGTTATTTGTAGTGAGGTGGATGGACCTAGAGTCTGTCATACAGAGTGAAGTAAGTCAGAAAGAGAAAAACAAATACCGCATGCTAACACATATATATGGAATCTAAAAAAAAAAAAAAAAAAAAAAAATGGTTCTGATGAACCTAGAGGCAGGACAAGAATAAAGACTCAGACATAGAGAATGGACTTGAGAGCATGGGGAGGGGGAAGGGTAAGCCGGGACAAAGTGAGAGAGTGGCATTGACATATATACACTACCAAATATAAAATAGATAGCTAGTGAGAAGCAGCTGCATGGCACAGGGAGATCAGCTCAGTGCTTTGGGACCACCTAGAGGGGTGGGATAAGGAGGGTGGGACGGAGACGCAAGAGCGAGGGGATATGGGGATATACATATGCACATAGCTGATTCACTTTGTTTTACAGCAGAAACTAACAGAACACTGTAAAGCAATTATACTCCAATAAAGATGTTAAAAAAAAAAACACTACCAGTGACAAAGAAAAAAAAAAGTCACATTATTGCAGAACAGAATGCAATCCACATGAAATCCCTTCAAGACATTCTCCTTGTCTTCTACAACGAATTAGAAAATCCTCTGGATTTTAGCTGTCTTCTGAAAATAGGGATCAGGTTGTTTAAGGAGACGTGCTTCTTATTTCAAATTGGGCTTGAGATCTCATTTCATGAGTTTGGGGCATCGATGGCTAGATATGGGCTCATCTCACCACAATTCAGCAAATGTCACTTTGCACAATAACTTTTATGGTGAAAGGCTATGTATATGTATATGGGCATATAAACTTTAGGATTATTTGTTCTAGTTCTGTGAAAATATGTCATGGGTATTTTCACTATAGAATTTTAATGGCTGAAAGTAGCTTCCTTCAATCCTTTGTTAATACATTAATTCAGCAAATGATAAGGAAACTTCTTTTGTGTACCAAACATTCACTGGTACATTCACATAATACATTCTGTTACTGAAAACTCACATTTGAGTTAGATTCAAGTTTGATCACACACAACTTTAAATAAGAAAATGATATCAATATAACATAAGTTGTGTTGGTCAATATATAATTTCTCTTAGGCAAAGAGACAAGAATAAGAGCAGGAGTAGAATTATACACTTCAACAGGAATGTAAAAAGCCATTAGTTAGACTGCTGCACAAGCATACACCCTTTCAGGTCTATTTTTATTTTTAAACTAAACTTTTTATTGTGAGATAATTGTAGATATACATGCAGTGGTAAGAATAATACAGAGAGAGCTCATGTACCCAGTTTTTATCAATGGGAACATCTTGCAAAACTAGAGTACAATATCCCAAAGAGGAGATTGACATTGATGCAGTCAAGATAGAGAACAGTTCCATCACCACAAGGATTCTTTACTCTGCATTTTATCACCAAAACCTCTTCCCTCCTGTTCCCACCGCCTCCTTAAATTCTGGTAACCACTAATCTGTTCTCCTTTTCTATACTTTTGTCATTTCAAGAATGTTATGTAAACAGAAAAATGCAATATATAACCTTTGAGGATTGTTTTTTTCACTGAGCATAATTCTCAAAAGCTACATCCAAATTGTCACCTGTCTCAAAAGTATGCTCCTTTTTATTGCTGAGTAGTATTACCTAATATGGATGTACTACAGGTTGTATATCCCATTGAGGGATATATCTGTGTTGTTTCCAGTTTGGGGTTATTACAAAAAAAAGATGCTATAAACATTTGTGTACAGGTTTTATATAAACACGTCTTCCTCTGGAATAAAAGCACAGGAGTATAATTGCTGGGTTGTACAGTAGTTGCATGTATAGTTTTATTTTTTAACTGCCAAACTGTTTTCCAGAATAGTTATATCATTTTATCTTCCCACCGGCAAGGTGTGAATGATCCAGTTTCTCCACATCTTTGCCAGAATTTCGTGTTATAACTATTTTTATTTTGGCCATTTTGATAGATATGTAAAGATACATCATCATGGTTTTAATTTACATTTCCCTAATGGCCAGTAACTTTGAACTTATTTTCATGTTCTTATTTCCTTTCACTTATCCTCTTTGATGAAATGTCTCTCTGTGTCTTTTGCCCATTTCCTAATTGGATGGTTTATTTTTCTACTGTTGAGTTTGAGAGTTGCTTACATATTCTACATTCTAGTTTTTTATAAGATACATGGTTTGCAAATATATGCTCCCACTCTGTAGCTTGTCTTTTCATCCTCTTAACAGGACCTTTCATGGAACAAATGTTTTAATTTTGATGAAGTCAAATTTATCATTTTTTTCCTTTTATAGATTGTGCTTTGGTGTCAAGTCTAAGAAATCTTTGTCAAGCCCTTGATCCTAAAGATTTTTCTCCTATGTTTTTATTCTAAAAGTTTTATAGTTTTACATTTAAGTCTGTCATCGAATTTTAGTTAATTTTTCTATAAGGTATGGGGCTTAGTAAAGGTTCACTTTCTTTTTTTACTTACAGACACCTAATGCTCTAGTGTCATTTATTAAGAGGCTATATTTCCTCCACTGAATTGCTTTTATGTCTGCCAAAAATCCACCGGACATATTCATGTGGGTCTATTTCTGGGTTCTCTATTCTGTTCCATTGATCTACGTGTATATCCCTCTGCCAATACCACACTGTCTAGTTTACTATAATTGTATAATGAGTATTGAAATTAGAGAGATTATTCCCACTCTATTCTTCTTTTTCTAAATTGTTTTAGCAATTCTAGTTCCTTTGTCTTTCCCATGTAAATTTTAAAATAATCTTGTCTATATCTATAAAGCATCTTACTGGGATTTCTGAGAGAAATTGTGTTATATATGTATATAAATCTGGGAGAACTAACATTTTATGATGTTGAATCTGTGCTCTGTAATCACAGTATGCTTCTCCATTTATTTAGATCTTCTTTGGTTCCTTTCATCAGCATTTTGTAGTTTTCAGAATTCAAGTCCTGCACACATTTTGTTAGATTTACAGTTAAGTATTTTTCTTTTTGATGAATGATTGTAAATGGTTTTATACTTTTTATTTTGGTGTCAGTTGCTAATATGTAGAAATGAAGTTGATCTGTGTGTATCCATTGTGTCTCCTGTGACCTTGCTTAACTCACTTGTTGGTTGTTGTCTTTTTTAGCTTATGTGGGATTTTCTACACACACCATTATGTCATCTGCAAAGAGGGACAGTTTTATTTCTTCCTTTCTAATCTCTATGCCTTTTGTTTCATTTTCTTGCCTTATTGCATTAAGCTTGGCTAAAACTTCCAGCATTAAGTTGTAAAAGAGTGATGAGAGTGGCCACCCTTGACTTGCTCCCAAACTTAGAAGAAAACCATTCAGTCTTTCACCATTAAATAAAATGTTATTTTTTTTTCTAAATGCTATTTTTCAAGTTGAGGAAGATCTCTATTCCTATTTTTCTGAGTTTTTATCATTAATGGCTGTTGAATTTTCTCAAATGCCTTCTCTGCAACAATTTATATTATCATGTGATTTTCTTTAGACTGTTATTATAGGGAATTATACTGACTGATTTTTCAATACTGAACCAACATTTCATCTGTAGGAGGAAGGCCACTTGGCCATGGCGTATTGTTCCTTTTACGTATTGCTGAATTCTATTTGGTAATACTCTGTCCAGAATTTTTGTGTGTCTTTGTCCAGTTTTGGTATGATGGTAAGAGTAGCTTCAAAAAATGAGTTGAGTGTTCCCTCTTCTATTTTCTGGAAAAGATTGTATAGAATTGTGTTAATTATCTTTAAACATTTGGAGGCCATAGGAATTTCTGGGCATGGAGTTTTTAAATTACAAATTCAATTTCTTTAGTAGTTATAAGGATATTCAAATTATTTTTTTCATATTAGTGAGCTGTAGCTGTTTGTGTTTCAAAGAAGTGGTCCATTTTGTGTAAATTGTCATATTTATGCCCACAGAATTGTTCATAGTATTCACCTATTTCCTTTTGATGTCTTCAGGGTGTGTAGTAATATCTCCTGTTTTATTCCTTTTGGTAATTTGTGTCTCATTTCTTTACTTTGTCAGCCTTGATAGAGATTGTTGATTGCATTTTTCTTTTCAAAGAATGATCTCTTTGCTTCATTGATTTTTTCTATTTTTTTTTGTTTTCAATTAAATTGATTTCTGTTCTAATATTCATTATTTCTTTGTTTGTTTTGAGTTTATTTTGCTTTTCTAGGTTCATGATGTGAGAGCTTAAGTTATTGATTTAAACCTTTTCCTCCTTTCTAATGTAGGTTTTTTGTGCCATAAATTTTCCTCTCAGCACTGCTTTAGCTGTGTCCTGGAAATTTTCATATTTTGTAGTTTCATTTTCATTTGGTTTAATGTATTTTTAAAAAATTTCTCTAGAGACTTTCTCTTTGTTCTGTGAATTATTTGACTGATTAGTTCCAAAGTGTTTGAAGATTGTCCTGTTATTTTTCTGCTATTGATTTCTAGTTTGATTCAGTGGTGCCTCAAGAACATATTCTGTATAATTTTAGTTCTTTTCAATTTGACAAGGTTTGTTTTATGGCCCAAAAGCTGGTCCATCTTAGCATATGTTTGGTTGACACTAGTCAGCTCTATTTTAAGCATATTAAAAACAAGCAAAAACTACTGAGACTCCCTTGCATGGTTCTTGGCTCTTGGCTTGTGGAAAGTAATGCCTTCTTCTGGACCTACCTGGTTCAGAGCTCCACTTCCATCTGCACTGTTTCAGTGCCCCAAGAGCCAACATTCCCTCTCTGTTGTTTCTCTGCCTTTTAAATATCCTCTGAGTCAGCCTATAGCCTCACTGAGTTGCCTAACAGAGGAGAGACTAAGGAGGCATGACTAATACATATAATGGTGTGATAGCCTGGATGGGATTCTAGAACTGGAAAAAAAAAAAGGATATTAGGGAAAAACTGAGGAAATATGAATAAGTATGAACTTTACTTAATAATAATGTATTAAGTTTGTTCATTAATTGTGACAAGTGTACCATAATCATAAGATGTTAATAATAAAGGAAACTGGGTATGTGGTATAAGCGAAACTATCTTTGTAATCATTCTATAGAATCTAGAGCTTTTCTAAAAAAGTTCATTTAAAAAAGACATCTCCCCCTCAAAATCCTTCTGTTCTTGGTTCATACCTGCCTGTTTTTACTTCATAATTTCTTGTTTTTTTCTTTATGGTTATGATGTCTTCTTTTATTGTTTTGAGGATTTAATCCATATCATTTAACCCCTTCTTAGAAGATGATTCTAATACCTACAATTCCTCAACAATAAATTCCCTGTTCATTGAGTTTGTAGGCAATCTTCTGTGATAATTATTTTGAACACATACTTCATAATTTTTTTTTCAGATTCATCTTGAGTAGATGTTTCTTATGTTTTTTCCCCACACTTATGATACCTTCTGAGACTGGTGGTTTTATAGTTGCTGCCCCCTTGGGCATTGGATTCCCCATTCCAGAACCAGGTTTTATATTGGCACCTCGGGTCTCTTACTCTATGGCACTTTCAGAGATAGAGTTATTGGCTCAGATCTCACTTTTGGGGGCCACCCAATAGGAACTGTAACCTTAGAAAGAGTGAAACAAACAAGCAAGGAGGGAGCCAGGGGGAATAAATACACAGTATATGAGACCTCTGGTACACCAAACCACACACTCTTGCCCTCACCTCAAATCCCAGCCACAGTTTTGGTGAACAATTCCGTGCAGGTTTTGACCTGCTTCAGGCTGATAGCACCTCTACTCATGTACACACTGCTCTGCCCTTGTTTTTGCTCCAGGTCTTCTCTGATGCCCATGACAGCCTGTTCAGCACTCATCCATGAGAAACACAGAAATGTGGGGGCAATTAACAGCCCATGGGGCAACCCTCAGGTAATGAAGACTGGAGACAATGGTTAATCGCTTCTCCCATGCACCCTTCTGGTAGAAAATGCTGAAGCATATTCTGTTTTCTTCTCAGAATCACTGAGCTAGCAGGAGTAAAGATTAGTTGTTCAGTGCAGCAGCCCACACTGAGGTCCTTATATTGCCTTTGCCTCCTCCCTTATTTTATTCTCCCTAGTCTTTCACTCCAGCTCCCTACTATCACTTCCAAAATAAACTACCTGCACATAAACCCGATTCTGCTTTGTGAGGAATCTGGGATAAGACACACCCTGACCTCATTAAAATCAACAAGAAGTCCTCCTCAAGACCCCCAAGTAACGTCCCACGCTTTGTCACTGGGATCACTCCCTGACTTCATTAAGCTTTGTGTTCAAATATCTCCTCAAAGAGGTTTTCCCTGACAATGTTATTGAAAATAGCACCCTCACCTATCCCATTATTCTCTTTTATTTTTCTTCATAGTATATTTCATTGCCTAAAGTCCTATTCTTTTTTTATTTATTTGTTTTCCAATTTCATCTGTTTCAGTCTCTAGACTATAAGCTCTATAAGGCTATGGACTTTGTCGTGTGGCTTCTCTAGGGTCTAGAATTATGCCTGGCACATATGAATCAGATACATTTACATGCATACAAATATACATGCACACATGTAGATACATATGCAGTTATAGAGATATATATGTATAAAGATATATTAAGATATATACAGATGTGTGTATCTATTGAAAGATGGAGTGAAATAATTAATATAATGCTACTGTGATCACAGATTTAACACAAGTGATGGTTAATTGTATGGTCATCTTGACTGAGTCATTCAGTGTCCAGATATTTGCTTGAGCTTTATTCTGGGTGCGTCTGTGAGGGTGTTTCTGGATGAGATTGGCATTTGAATCAGTAGACCGAGTACAGCAGATAGCTCTCCATGATGTGGGTGGGCCTCATCCAATCCGTCTAAGGCCTGGATAGAATAATGGCTGGGTGAGGGAGAATTCTCTCTCTGCCTATTTTCAAGCTGGGACATTGAGCTTCTACTGCACTCAGACTGGAACTTACACCATGACCTCTCCTGGTTCTCAGGCCTTCAGACATGGACTGGAATTACACCACTGGCTCTCCTGGGCCACTAGTTTACACATGGCAAGTTATGGATCTTCTCATACTCCATAATCACACAAGGCAAACCTTTATGACAAATCTCTCTCTCTCTCCCTCCCCATAATGTCTACCTCCTATTGATTCTGTTTTTCTGGAGAACCCTAACACAACACCTTTTACATTTTTTAAGGCAATTACTCTGATTCTTAAAAATTATTTATTATAAAAGTAGTATTTTATAGAAATTTAGAACGTTAAAAAAAAATCTTAATAATCCCACTATTCAAATCCAACTATTACTCATGTTCTGTTACATTTCCTCCCAACATTTCTCTACCCATACAATTGTTGTTTTTCAAGATGTAATTATACTGTATATAATTTTATATCATCATTTTTTCATATTAAATTATAGGCACTTCTCATTGCTAATTTAGTTTTCATAACCATCATTTTTAATATCTGCACAAGAGGAGAGTATATATGCCATAATTGACTTAAATTCCCCCTGCTTGTTGCAAATTTAATTTGTTTCCATTTTTCATTATTACAATAATAAACATCTGCCTACATAAAGCATTTTCCATATTTAGAATTATTTCCTTAGGATATATTGTCAAAATTGGAATAATCGCATCAAGGTGCACTAATTTACTTAGGGCTCTTGCTAAAAATTTCCAAACAGTTTTCTAGAAAGGTCTTGTCAACTTATATTCTCCCAAGAAGACTATGAGCCTATCCATCTTACACACATTGACCAGCACTATGGGTCTAGAATCATTTTTCAACTTTATACTTAAACAAAGCAGTATATATTATTTCAATTTGCATTTTTTCTATTGTTACTGGGTCATGGGGTCTCTTCTGAGCTCTTCATTGTTATTATCCAGTCATATATACTTGCATGTGGACACAAAAATTGTTTTAACATTTTGTAGAACTGGTCACATCGATTTTTTTTTTTCTAATTGTCATTTCTGTTTATGTTTCTGGATGAATTGGGGGCATCATTTTGTTACATTCCTTTCAAAAATTTCCCTCTGGAATTGTGACAAGACTTGTTTTAAATATGAAGTATTCCCATTGACACCCAGTAAACTCTCTCCCAGGATTAAGTCACACGACTACATATATTAGGAGTATCTCGTCTCCGGAAGTCCCAGGAAGCCTCAGGGTTTCCCTTTCTGGCCTCCCCACTGCATCCTGAGACTTTCTGCTCCAAGGCGCAGAACACACATCAGTGAAGTGGCCTAAACCATGGGCAGTGATTCATCCCCTTGCCAAAAGGAAATCCTGAGGTGGTGATTTTCTCCAAAAGCTCTGCGTTTTTCCATTTGGTCCATCCTCAATGAGTCAGCCATGACGCTGCTGCAGCCCCAGATCAAGGCATCACGTTATCCTACCACTGTCCAGCACTACACAGGGCAGTTTCTCCTTTGGCCACCTCATTGGCCAGGTTGACATCACGTACCCAACCATTCTTCAATCTGTGGTATATTTGAGGGGGTGTTCCCATGACCTCTTCTGGCTCGACAGTTTGCTTTTGCTAGAATGACTCACAGAACTCAAGAAGGAGCAATACTTACAACGACAGTTTTATTATAAAGGATACAGTTCAGGAACAGCCAGATGAAGAGATAAATATGGCAGGGGTTGGGAAAGTCCTGAATGCAGAGCTCCTGAGCCTTCTCCCATGGAATCAGAACACGTCACTCTCCCAGCACATTGATGTCTTCCCCATCCAGGATGCTCCAACAAGCTTCAGTATCCAGCTTTTTACTAAAGTCTTATTATGCAAGCATGATTCACTAATCGTATCCACATGATTTAACTCAACCTCCAGCTCCCTTCTCTTCTCCAGAGGTCAAGCTAGCTCAAAGTCTCAGTCCTTTAACCATGTGATTGATCATTCCAGTGACCAGTCCTCATCCTGAAACTATCCAGAGGCCAAGCATGAGTCATCTCATTATCTTATTTTCAGGTGTGGCCCAAGGGATTCATGAAAGTCAGATAATTTTATCACTTGGGAAATTACAAGGGTTTTAGAAGCTCTGTGCTAGGAATCCTGGACAAAGACCAAATTATTTATTATACAGCACCATCTCGTGTCTGTTAATATCCAAAGAATGTTCTTTCTTTAGCACAAATGGGACTACTATCTAAGATTAATGGTCCAGTTTCTGACTTCTATTCTTCTGTGAAGAAAGACTTCTAGGGTGTCCCCACTGGGTTAGTACTTAGCTCCAATCCCTTTTCTGCTCCTGCATGGGGACCAGGGAGATTTTTATTCAAATCATATGAATACTCTAGTAAAGATGTATAAATATACACACTTCTTTTGGTCAAAGTTATTGCTTGATATATTATAATTAACTGACATTCTGCTTTTTATTCATGTTTTCCTTATGTTTCAAACTCATTGATTGTTGGCTTGGAGGAATGTCACTGATTTTTACATATTTATCTTCTCTCTGGCCTCTTTACTCATAAACTCTTATTAATTCTAATAGCATTTTGGTTGATTTATTTGGATTTTTCAAAGTACTAAATTGTATCACCCTCACATAATGCTATCTTTCTAAATCTTACAGCCCTTATCTCTGGTTAAGGCCTTATTAGGCAGTCCAGAACTTGAAGAATAAAATTAAATAGGAGCTGGGTTTTATTCTTGATTTCAAAGCAAAAACTTCTGGTGTTTTTTCATTAAGCACAACGTTGGCTGTTTTGGAATATACTTTGCTATGCTAATGATGTAGACTTCAAGTTCTTACATATTTAGCATTTTATTATTAATAGATGTTAACTTTTATTTATGGATATTTAACATCATTACTTTTCTGCATATTATTTATTTTTAGGAAACTAGTAATGGAATCTATTTTGTATTTTTTGTATAAAGGTATGTCTTGGAGTTATCTTTCTAGAATGTGGGATCATCTGTAACAGCCAATTCTATCATTTTTATAGAGTCTCAGTTAAGGAAGCCCCCCAGTAGTTTTTACAGATATCTTTATTGCATGAGCTCTACCTTACTATCAGACTCAAGGTTCTGATGCTTACAGCAGGTGAAACCAGATGAACTACATGGTCTGCTCTAGCACTTTGTAAACAGTCAGTGAATACAATGTAATGCAACATCACCTAAGCTGTGTGTCAGGAAATAAATGTCCTATTACATCAGGGTCAGGAATCCATGGCCCATTGACCATATCCCACCCATTCACCACCTGTTTTGTAAATACAGTTTTATTGGAATACAATCTTTTTTTTTTTTCGCTTCATCACACAACTTTTTATTCCATTTAGTGCTGATTTGTACAAAAGAAAATATGTAATATTTATGAAAATCATAGTCATGTTAATATAACAAACACCAGTGAATCCTGCCGGTGAATTAAACATCATCCAGGTCCTCCACCCATATCCCCCTTCCTCTCTTAAATGTAAATATTCCCCTGAAACTAGTGTTAATAACTTTCTTGTCTATGGGGGGATAATTTATCCATGTGTGTATGTGTCCCCAGATACGGCATTATATAATTTTGCTCATTTCTGAGCTTATAAAAATGAAATCGCCATGCTGACTGGTATGAGGTGATACCTTATTGTAGTTTTGGTTTGCATTTCTCTAATGATTAATGATGTTGAGCATTCTTTCATGTGTTTGTTGGCTATCTGTATATCTTCTTTAGAGAAATGTCTATTTAGGTCTTCTGCCCATTTTTGGATTGGGTTGTTTGTTTTTTGTGAAATTGAGCTGCATGAGCTGCTTGTATATTTTGGAGATTAATCCTTTGTCAGTTGTTTCATTTGCAAATATTTTCTCCCACTATGAGGGTTGTCTTTTCATCTTATATATGGTTTCCTTTGCTGTGCAAAATCTTGTAAGTTTCATTAGGTCCCATTTGTTTATTTTTGTTTTTATTTCCATTTCTCTAGGAGATGGGTCATAAAGGATCTTTCTGTGATTTATGTCATAGAGTGTTCTGCCTATGTTTTCCTCTAAGCATTTTATAGTGTCTGGCTTTACATTTAGGTCTTTAATCCATTTTGAGTTTATTTTTTTTGTATGGTGTTAGGAAGTGTTCTAAATTCATTCTTTTACATGTAGCTGTCAAGTTTTCCCAGCACCACTTACTGAAGAGGCTGTCTTTTCACCATTGTATATTCTTGCCTCCTTTACTAAAGATAAGGTGAACACATGTGTGTGGGTTTATTTCTGGGCTTTCTCTCCTGTTCCATTGATCTATATTTCTGTTTTTGTGCCAGTACCATACTGTCTTGATTACTGTAGCTTTGTAGTATAGTCTGAGGTCAAGGAGCCTGATTCCTCCAGCTCCGTTTTTCTTTCTCAAGATTGCTTTGGCTATTTGAGGTCTTTTGTGTTTCCATACAAATTGTAAAATATTTTGTTCTAGTTCTGTGAAAAATGCCACTGGTAGTTTGATAGGGATTGCATTGAATCTGTAGATTGCTTTGTGTACTATAGACATTTTCAAAATGTTGATTCTTCCAGCCTAAGAACATGATATATATCTCCATCTGTTGGTATCATCTTTAATTTATTTCATCAGTGTCTTATTGTTTTCTACATACAGGTCTTTTGTCTCCTTAGGTAGGTTTATTCCTAGGTATTTTATTCTTTTTGTTGCAATGGTAAATGGCGTGTTTCCTTAATTTCTCTTTCAGATTTTTCATCATTAATGTATAGGAATGCAAGAGATTTCTGTGCATTAATTTTGTATCCTGCTACTCTACCAAATTCATTGATTAGCTCTAGTAGTTTTCTGGTAGCATCTTTAGGATTCTCTAAATATAGTATCATGTCATCTGCAAACAGTGACACTTTGACTTCTTCTTTTCCAATTTGGATTCCGTTTATTTATGTTTTTGTCTGATTGCTGTGGCTAAAACTTCCACAACTATGTTGAATAATAGTGGTGAAAGTGGGCAACTTTATCTTTTTCCCAACCTTAGAGGAAATGGTTTCAGTTTTTCACCATTGAGAAGGATGTTGGCTGTGGGTTTGTCATATATGGTCTTTATTATGTTGAGGTAAGTTCCCTCTATGCCTACTTTCTGGAGGATTTTTATCATAAATGGGTGTTGAATTTTTTCAAAAGCTTTTTCTGCATCTATTGAGATGATCATATGGTTTTTGTCCTTCAGTTTGTTAATATGGTGTATAACATTGATTGATTTGCGTATATTGAAGAATCCTTGCATTCCTGGGATAAATCCCACTTGTTCATGGTGTATGATCCTTTTAATGTGCCGTTGGATTCTGTTTGCTAGTATTTTGTTGAGGATTTTTGCATCTATGTTCATCAGAGATATTAGCCTGTAGTTTTCTTTTTTTGTTACATCTTTGTCTGCTTTTGGTATAAGGGTGATGGTGGTGTCGTAGAATGAGTTTGGAAGTGTTCCTCCCTCTGCTATATTTTGGAAGATTTTGAGAAGGATAGGTGTTAACTCTTCTCTAAGTGTTTGATAGAATTTGCCTGTGAAGCCATCTGGTCCTGGACTTTTGTGTGTTGGAAGATTTTTAATCTCAGTTTCAATTTCAGCGCTTGTGATTAGTCTGTTTATATTTTCTATTTCTTCCTGGTTCAGTCTCGGTAGGTGGTGCTTTTCTAAGAATTTGTCCATTTCTTCCAGGTGTCCATTTTATTGGCATATAATTGCTTGTAGTAATCTGTCATGATCCTTTTTATTTCTGCAGTGTCAGTTGTTCCTTCTCCTTTTTCATTTCTATTTCTGTTGATTTGAGTCTTCTCCCTATTTTGCTTGATGGGTCTGGCTTATGATTTATTAATTTTGTTTATCTTCTCAAAGAACCAGCTTTTAGTTTTATTGATCTTTGCTATTGTTTCCTTCATTTCTTTTTCACTTATTTCTGATCTGATCTTTATGATTTCTTTCCTTCTGCTAACTTTGGGGGGTTTTTTTGTTCTTCTTTCTCTAATTGCTTTATATGTAAGGTTAGGTTGTTTATTTGAGATTTTTCTTGTGTCTTGAGGTAGGATTGTATTGCTATGAACTTCCCTCCTAAAATTGCTTTTGCTGAATCCCATAGGTTTTGGATCATAGTGGTTTCATTGTCATTTGTTTCCAGGTATTTTTTGATTTCTTCTTTGATTTCTTCAGTGATTTATTTGTTATTGGTAGCATATTGTTTAGCCTCCATGTGTTTGTAGTTTTTACAGTTTTTTTATTTCCTGTAATTGATAGCTAGTCTCATAGTGTTGTCGTCAGAAAAGATACTTGATACGATTTCAATTTTCTTAAATTTACCCAGGCTTGATTTGTGACCCAAGATGTGATCTATCCTGGAGAATGTTCCATGAGCACTTGAGGAGAAAGTGTATTCTGTTGTTTTTTGATGGAATGTCCTATAAATATCAGGTAAGTCCATCTTGTTTAATGTATCATTTAAAGCTTGTGTTTCTTTCTTTATTTTCATTTTGGTTGATCTGTCCATTGGTGTAAGTGGGGTGTTAAAGTCCCCTACTATAATTGTGTCAGTGTCAATTTCCCCTTTTATAGCTGTTAGCATTTGCCTTATGTATTGAGGTGCTCCTATGTTGGGTGCATAAATATTTACAATTGTTATATCTTCTTCTTGGATTGATCCCTTGAACATTATGTAGTATCCTTCTTTGTCTCTTGTAATAGTCTTTATTTTAAAGTCTTTTTTATCTCATATGACAATTGTTACTCCAGCTTTATTTTGATCTCCATTTGCATGGGATATCTTTTTCCATCCTTTCACTTTCAGTCTGTACGTGTCCCTAGGTCTGAAGTGGGTCTCTTGTAGACACCATATATACAGGTCTTGTTTTTGTATCCGTTCAGCCAGCCTTTTGGTTGGAGCATTTAATCAATTTACATTTAAGGTAATTATCAATATGTATGTTCCTATTATCATTTTGTTAATTGTTTTGGGTTTGTTACTGTAGGTCTTTTCCTTCTCTTGCGTTTCCTGCCCAGAGAAGTTCCTTTAGCGTTGGTTGTAAAGCTGGTTTGGTGATGCTGAATTCTCTTAGCTTTTGCTTGTCTGTAAATGTTTTAATTTCTCTGTTGAATCTGAATGAGATCCTTGCTGGGTAGAGTAATCTTCGTTGCAGGTTTTTCCCTTTCATCACTTTAATTATGTCCTGTCACTCCCTTCTGGCTTGCAGAATTTCTGCTGAAAGATCAACTGTTAACCTTATGGGGATTCCCTTGTATGTTATCTGTTGCTTTTCCCTTGCTGCTTTTAGTATTTTTTCTTTGTATTTAATTTTTGATAGTTTGATTAATATGTGTCTTGGCTTGTTTCTCCTTGGATTTATCCTGTATGGGACTCTCTGTGCTTCCTGAACTTGATTGACTCTTTCCTTTCTCATATTACAGAAGTTTTCAACTATAGTCTCTTCAAATATTTTCTCAGACCTTTTTCTTCCTCTTCTTCTTCTGGGACCCCTATAATTCTAATGTTAGTGCATTTAATGTTGTCCCAGAGGTCTCTGAGATTGTCCTCAATTCTTTTCATTCTTTTTTCTTTATTCTGCTCTGCGGTAGTTTTTCCCACTATTTTATCTTCCAGGTCACTTATCCATTCTTCTGCCTCAGTTATTCTGTTATTGATTCCTTCTAGAGAATTTTGATTTTATTTATTGTGTTGTTCATCATTGTTTGTTTGGTCTTTAGTTCTTCTAGTTCCTTGTTAAACGTTTCTCGTATTTTCTCCATTCTATTTCCAGGATTTTCGATCATCTTTATTATCATTATTCTGAATTCTTTTTCAGGTAGACTGCCTATTTCCTCTTCATTTGTTAGGTCTGGTGGGTTTTCACCTTGCTCCTTCATCTGCTGTGTGTTTCTCTGTCTTCTCATTTTGCTTAACTTACTCTGTTTGGGGTCTCCTTTTCTCAGGCTGTAGATTCGTAGTTCCCGTTGTTTTTAGTGTCTGTCCTCAGTGGGTAAAGTTGGTTCAGTGGGTTGTGTAGGTCTCTTTGTGGAGGGCAATGGTGCCTGTGTTCTGGTAGGTGAGGCTGGATCTTGCCTTTCGGGTGGGCAGGACCATGTCTGGTGGTGTGTTTTAGGTTGTCTGTGAACTTATTATGATTTTAGGCAGCCTCTCTGCTAATGGTTGGGGTTGTGTTCCTGTCTTTATTTGGCATGGGGTGTCCAGCACTGTAGCTTGCTGGTCATTGAGTGGAGCTGGGTCTTAGCATTGAGATAAAAGATCTCTGGGAGAGCTCTCGCCTATTGATATTACGTGGGGCCGGGTGGTCTCTGGTTGTCCAATATCCTGAACTCGGCTCTCTCACCTCAGAGGCTCAGGCCTGACACCCAGCTAGAGCACCAAGACCCTGTCAGCCACATGGCTCAGAAGAAAAGGGAGAAAAAAAAGAAAGAAATAAAAAATAAAATAGTTATTAAAGTAAAAATTTTTAAAAAAATATTATTAAAATAAAAAATAATAAAAAAAGAGAAGAGAGCAACCAAACCAATAAACAAATCCCCCAATGATAACAAGTGCTAAAAATTTAACTAAGATAAACATAAAAATCAGAAACTAGTCAGTTGCATAGAGCAAACTCCAAGTTTATTGTTGTTCCCAAAGTCCACCGCCTCAATTTTGGGTTGATTCTTTGTCTATTCAGGTATTCCTCAGATGCAGGGTACATCAAGTTGATTGTGGGGATTTAATCTGCTGCTCCTGAGGCTGTAGGAGAAATTTCCCTTTATCTTCTTTGTTCACACAGCTCCTGGGTTTCAGCTTTGGATTTGCCCCTGCCTCTGCATGTAGGTCGCCCTCTGGCATTTTTTCTTTCCCCAGATAGGAGGGGGTTTAAGAGGGGGCTGATTAGGGGGCTCTGGCTCATTCAGGCTCGGGGAGGGAGGGGTATGGAGTGTAGGGTGAACCTGCAGCAGCAGAGGCTGGCATGATGTTGCAACAGCCTGGGGTGCACTGTGTGTTCTCCCAGGGAAGTTGTCCCTGGATCATGGGACCCTGGAAGTGGCGGACTGCACAGTCTCCCAGGAGGGGAGGTGTGGATAGTCACCTGTACCTGCGCACAGAATTCTTGGTGGCTGCAGCAGCAGCGTTAGTGTTTCATGCACGTCTCTGGTGTCTGTGCTGATAGCCATGGCTTGAGTCCGTCTCTGAAGCTTGTTTAGGTCGTGTTCTGAATCTCCTCTCCTTGTGCACCCCAAAACAATGGTCTCTTGCCTCTTAGGCAGGTCCAGACTTTTTCCTGGACTCCCTCCCGGCTAGCTGTGGTGCACTAGGCCCCTTCAGGCCGTGTTCACGCAGCTAACCCCAGTCCTCACCCTGGGATCTGACCTCCGAAGCCCTCACCTCAGCTCCCAGCCCTCACCGGCCCCAGCACGTGAGCAGACAAATCTCGCAGGCTGGTGACTGCTTGTCGGCTGATCTTCTGTGTGGGAATCTCTCCACTTTACCCTCTGCACCCCTGTTGCTGCACTCTCCTCTGTGGCTCCGAAGCTTCCCCCCCATTCCCCCACCCCCGCCCAGCCCCTGTCTCTGCCAGTGAAGGGGCTTCCTAGTGTGTGGAAACTTTTCCTCCTTCATAGCTCCGTCCCCGAGGTGCAGGTCCCGTCCCTATTCTTTTGTCTCTGTTTTTTCTTTTTGCTTTTGCCCTACCCAGGTACGTGGGGAGTTTCTTGCCTTTTGGGAAGTCTGAGGTCTCCTGCCAGCATTCAGTAGGTGTTCTGTAGGAGTTGTTACACATGTAGATGTATTTTTGATGTATTTGTGGGGAGGAAAGTGACCTCCACATCTTACTCCTCCGTCATCTAGAAAGTCCTCTAAATTCCTTTTAAAATTTTACTTCTGGTTCCTTTCTGATCCATCTACCCCAAAAAGGGTTTGTAGTGACCATGGCTGCTGCTACAGTCAGTTTTGTTTCATTATGATGATTGTTACTGTACCTGCAATATTCACAAGGCTGCTGTCAGGGAGGCCACAGTACAGAGGACGTTTCTTTGGAGTCAGGCAAAGGAGCTGTGGTCCCAGCACACTTTGACCTTCAGCAAGTTCCCTGAATTCTGTTAGCTGACTTGTGTCTCTTTTATAAGAACAAGAATACATACTTTACTGGATTAGTAGGATAACATGAGTTAAGGCTTGTGGTGTAGCTAGCCTGTTTCCTGCAACATTCCAATGTTTACCAAGAGCACAGAATTTTTGACATCATTAAGAGATGGTTTTAGATTGAAGCAATCCGTGGGAGGCAATGCACTGCAGTGGTTGAGAAAGTGGATATTAGAATTGGAGACATGTGTGTTCAATTCGCAAGTCCCCTTTTTCCCACCTCTGGGACACAAATAAGTTTCTCAACCTCTCCTCCCACCTGGACAACGAGGACAATCATGTGACTGTACAGGATTCTCGTGAGAATTTACCAAGATTAGCATGAAAAATACTAGATATCTAGTAAATGAGAATTACTATATGCATTACTAACATTTTGTTCATAGAGGCATCATGCTATAGTAAAGAGAACAGTGAACTGTGCGTGGAAGGATGCAGCTTCTAGTCCTAATGTACTGTGTGTCCATGATCTGGTTATCTAATTTCTCTGAGCTTCCATTTCTACATCTTCATTTATTTTTATTCAAATACAGTTGATGTACATTATTATATGTTATGGGGGGGTATAGTATAGTAATTCACAATTCTTAAAGTTTATACTCAATTTATAGTTATTACAATATATTGGCTATATTACCTGTGTTGTACAATATATCCTTATATCCTATTTTATACATAATAGTTTGTACTTCTTAATCCCTTACCCTTACATTGCCACTTCTACTTCTTTAAATTGTGAGTTTCAGCTACATAAGACTGCTGTACATTTTTGAGCATCCTATGGGCCACAACACATTTTCACACACTTTATTTCACTTTGTGATCCTAACAGTATGTCTAAGTTGTTACGAAACTAGACTTTATGATGACAATATACCTCAATCAGAACCACTCTCTTCCTTTAGCTCTGGCCCCTTCCATGATACCATTTCTGTAGCTAAATCATCTCCATCGTCCTCAGAGGGGGATCCTTGTTCAGTGCTATTTTTATTAACAAATGTTCCAATTTAATTGGCTTCTGGGCTAATGAATTTAACTTGACAAGGAAATGAATCAGTTCTCACTGGGTTTCTAAGTGATTCCTTGCACCTGCATGTTTCCTTGGCTTGCATTCATTGTTACACACACTGGTGACCCTAGGGTTTTTCAAGCCACTGCAGACCAATGGGACAGACTTGATCACTAGTCTCTCTTGGGTTCATAGTTGGGTTATTCCTATGCTGGTCTGAAGGTTTCACTGGCTTCCTGCCCAGCCTCAAGTCTTTCTACGGACTGAGCCTCTTTAGCCCTTTAAGTGACTTTGCATAAATAGAAGCAACTTTTGAGGCATAGGAATCTGGCCAAGCAAAATCACCAGGAAAGGGCAGACTTACCAATAGTGAAAGCAAACCAATGATGGTGGCTCCAGGTGAAATTTGCCTCTGAGGTGGCTCAGGCTTACCTTGTCACCATGGTGTTTGCTATCACCAGCAAGCATCAAAGCCCATTTGAGACATTCTTTTGTTCACCTGGCCCAGGTAGAACGTTCCCTCCTAGAGCAGTAAGGCGACCCTAATTTGTGGCAAGGAAAGAATTCCATCCAAAAAGGCCCAAATGAAATATTGGATCATCTTAAAAATAATTGAGAAAAATATTCTGATGCTTAATCCCTGCTAGTTCAATATTCAAAACAATATGTGGATATGGCTTCAGGTCAGATTGATTTTACTATGTGACTCTTTAGTTACCTATTTTCCCCAAAATCTCTTTGGGTAAGAAAAATATTAAAGGAGTTATTGTGGAGTGTGGAAATTTACTCTGTTTGGGGGTTTTCTTTTTTCTGTTATTGTATAGTACTCTAGGGCAGAAATTTCACTTCTAAACATTTATCCTAGAGATATCATCATATAAATATTAACAATAATAATAATGATGATTAACAATTCTCGTGCCTGGTATTTATTTGCCAGGGATTGTGCTAAGTGTAGTATCTGCATCATTTATCCCATCCTCACAGCAATGCATTGAATTGTAGATTAGTGTCATCCCCATTTTACAGATGAAGAGTGAAGTTTGGAAAGAATAAATACATTGCCAAAGTCACACGGCAAGGTAAGTGAAGTCAGAACTTCTGGTTTATGTAACTCCTAATTACTATGATACATTATTTTGCATGTAACAGTATCCTGTATATTCAAATAAAAAAATATATATAAAGAAAAATATCTAGAAATATATGCACTGAGCACAAAAGTATTTGGCTTTAAGTGATGAGACAGTTTTTACTTCCTTCTTATTTTCCAAATTGTCTTAAATATAATTATATTATATTGTCTGAACACACACACGCACACACACACACACACACACACACTTTCTCTCTCTCTCCCTCTCTCTGTGTTTCTCCCCAGTTCTCCATTTCAGCAAATGCTCTACCACCTACTCAAAACAGAACAGACAGCTAAGAGCTGCTCTCGCTCCTCTCCTTCCCTTGACCTCACAAACTTCATCAACAAGATTATACCCCCAAAAATGGCTGCGGCTCACACCTTCTCCTCATTTGCAGGAACTCCACCATCATCTTTCCTGACTACTCCCACTGTCTTCCCCATATGGCAGCAAGAGAGATCTTTTGAAAATGTACATTAGAATAAGTTTCTTCCCCTCTGAACATCCTTGTGTGGCAAGTGAAATCAAATTCGAATGAAACCCATGCGCCCACCCCAATTACACACCAAGTTCTCAGTGTGTAATTGATTCCCGCTTCCTTCTCCAAATTCTCCTCCTGTCATTTTCCCATCCCTCACTAAGCTCTGGCAGGCCTTCCCCCTCCCCACCCAGTCCTCAGATGAGAACTTTCTCTCACAGGGTATTGCACATGCTGTTTCCCTCCTACCCTGCCTCCTGAGGGGATAACTCGACTAACCCCTGCTTATTCTTCATATTTCTGCTAAGATGTCTCCCCCTCAGAAAGGGTTTCCTGGCCATCCTATCAAAAATGGTCCCCTCATGCCACGATGCTCCCAAAAACCTTGTTCTTTTCTCCCTCAGAGCATTCTTCTGTGTTTCAGTTTGTTTTCTGGGTCACTGTCTGCTTTCTTCCTAAAGATGGACACCCCGGGAGGGAAGAGACTTCACCTGTCTCATTCCATGCCCAGCACAGAGCCTGGCTCCCAGGGGGTGCTCAGTAATCACTAGTAGCTGAGTTGTATTGAGTTGGAGACACAAGCCCCAAGTGAGCTCAAACAATTTCAAACCATTACAAATTTACTCTTGAAACAAGGGAGTATTGCTGAGTCCATGGGAGTCAGGGACCAACTGGACACCTGGGTGTCCTCTGAGGGTAATTTCCAAGTAGAATACATCATTTATTAAAGCATAGGGAATAAAAGTGAGCTGATCTGAAACTTGCATATATATTCAAATACAATAGTAACTGCAGAATTGTTTACAACCTTGAGCAGCAAAGGATTTTTTTCAGAACAGAGTATTTGAACACTGACATTGTATGATATTATCAGGGCTGAGTGGTAATAAAAAACAGACCACTTCTCAGCAGTTTTACTATGGTTTTTAGGTTGTCTTCGGATAATGGACCCTTTTATTGCCTGATCCAGGATGAGCCCCTTCCATTGCCAGGATGGACTTGGTACCCACAGGCAATGTACAACTTCTACAAGCTTTGGCAGCAGCTGTGTCTATCCTGACTGTGGGTCCCTGGATAGTCACCTGACTCTCTCCTATAAAATGGATATACTGTACTAACGACTTCCTGATAGGATTCTTGTGAGAAATAAATAAAAAGGGAGTACATTATTCGAAATGCTTGGTCACAGCATAAACCATTATTAGCTTAAGGGTAGAGATGGTCCTGTTCATCTTCTTATGTTTAGCAATGAAACAGTGGCAGGAGGTTTGTTGACATTTGTAAAAATGATTGAGTTGAATCTCTCCTCTTTTTGACCTCACTCATTTCACAGATGATCCCTAGGACCTCAGAGGATGTTTGTTTAAAGATGTGTTGAAAGATAAGACATTGTTCCCACTTACCTTCCCCCAAGTTGTTCTTTAGATGGACACTGTGCTTCCAGGATTGGGTCCTAGGTGGGCAGTAAAAGGAAAGGAGTTTCATATTGAGTTCTGATCCGGAGAGGGGATCTGAGGGCAGCTGGGCAGGAGTTCCAATCCAGTGCCAGTCCTTATAGGCTGTGTGATTTTGGACATTTTAATCAACGTCTCTGAACATAACTATCCTTGCCTACCAATGGGGGTAATATACCCATTTTCATGGAATTATCATGAAGACCAGATACTATAGCATTGTATACACAACATGATGTCTAGAACACAGTCAGCACTCAATAAATATTAATTTGCTAATGCCTTCTTTCAAGTTTTTGTGTTATGTGGGAAGAGAGAGGGAGAAGGAGGAAGGGAGGAAAGAGAGATTGAGAGAGAGAGAAAAAGAGAGAGATTCAAAAGACAAATCATATCATGTCTGTAGAACCCAGCAACTTTCTTGTAAAAGCCATAAAGAGCAAGAAGAAGCACTCAGTCCAGGCTGTGTCCATGACCACAGGCTCAACCCTGCTGTTTGCAGATGTGAAATTCTGGAATGGCAAATATTAGACCGAGGCAAACGTGGCTTTTGTGACTTTCTTCTGGGCTGCTTTCTGAGACGTGTCTCTTTGTATGCCAACTCTCCACCTCCTCCTGTTCCCTGGGCTCTGGAATGTGCCCCCCCCCCCACCACAGCAGAGCCTGAATAATTACCAGGGTGATGAAGATGTCCTTGGCTTGGAGTGGGCTGATTTGGGCCTGAATGTCTGGTCTGGGCTTACTGACCAGGGACTCCTGATGTTCAAGGCAGTTCTGGCATCAAGATGGCATGAAAAGTGGCAACCTCAGAAATGCTTGCTTGCTCCTTGCCCCCATTCAGAATTTCAATTTATTTTCATTCCCAGGACATTCAGTTCAGAGGCCACAAGGCTTTTGATTATGGTATTTAGTGACATGTCTCTGACCCTGGAAAATCCTCCTGTTGTGAACTGAATGTTGGTGTCCTCCTCAAATTTTTATGATGAAACATTAACCCTCAAGGTGATGGTATTGGGAGGTGGGGCCTTTGGGGGGTAATTAGGCTCAGATGAGGTGATGAGGTGATGAGGGTGGAGCCTTTGTGATGGAATTAGTGCCCTTATAAGAAGTGATCAGAGAGCTTGCTCTCTCTCTCTTTCTCTCTCTCAACCATGTAAGGATAAAGTAAGAAGGCAGCCTTCTGCAAAAAAGCTCTCACCAGGAACCAAATAGGCCAGAATCTTGATCTTGGACTTCCCAGTTTCCAGAACTGTGAGAAATAAATTTCTGTTGTTTTAGACACCCAGTCTATGATATTTTGTTACAGCAGCCAGCTACATAAAAATTATCACAATATTCTAGCCTAAAACAATACCCATTTATTATCTCACAATTATGTAGGTCTAAAGTTCTTTGCTTAGACTGAAATCAAGGTGTTAACCAGCATGAGTTCTCATTGGAGGCTCTGGGGAATATCTGATTCCAAGTGAATTCAGGTTCCTGGCAGAATTTCAGTTCTTTGCGGTTGTAGGACTGAGGTCCCCATTTTCTTACTGGTTATCAACCAGATTCACTCACACCTTTTGGAGGCTAACTTAATGCCTTTCCATGTGCTCCCTCCATCTTCAGGTCATGAACAGAGAACTTCTTGTATGCCCAGTCTCCCTCACATTTTGAATCTCCGATTTCCTCTGCCTTTGACCTTTAAACTCAGCTATGTTTAGGCCAGGGTCCAGATAACTTCCCCATCTTAAGGTAAACTGATTTGAGACCTTTATTACATCTGAAAAATCCCTTCACATCAATACTTCGATTAGTGTTGGCTGGAGACTAGGAGGAGGTGTGTGTACACCTGGGTCTGAGAATCTCTGGGACCACCTTAAAATTCTGCCTACCACACCATGCTCTCCTCCTTGCCTTAGCACCAGTTAAGGCCTCAAAGTTCTGCAGTTCAGTGATATCCAGTTGGCAAGTAAGATGCCCTCAGCCTCCAAAAATGATTCTCTTAGATCACTCCTTTCACTAGGCTTCCAAAGAGGGGAAATGTCTCCTCCCAAACAAAGAGGACAGTTTCCACATCTTCCTCATCTTCTGTGTCCCCTGCTTGCATTTTCACAGCTTGAGGAGCACTATGGTATGATGCTTGGGCAAAGATGGAGCAGAGGCTAATTCTGCCACCTCTTAGGGATCCTTGGGCATGATGCTTAATCCTATGTTGGAGGTTTCATTTAGAATGTGGGCTACTGAAGCCTCTTTATCCTCCAATTTCTGTGATATTGTTATTAAATAGGATAAGACTACTTTAGAAATGGGGTCCAGGGAATCAAGAAAAAGATCATTCATACACCTCAGGGCTTTAGATTAATAGCCTGCTTCCTTTGCTTGGAAAGCAACAAATAAACACCGTCAGACAACACAAGTCTATACTTGCCTATTCCCATTATGGAAGGGTGGTGAACCCTGAGCTGAGTTTATGTTACATGTGGCACCCTGGGCCAGTTATTTCTCTTCACTTTATCCTTTATTTCATGAACGACATTTCCACCTGTCAGAGAGAGGTGCCAGTTGGGAGGAGAACACAGAGAGTTCCCACTGTATTAACAATGCTTCATTCTTTTACTTGGGTATACAATATTCACTGTTATTGTTTAAACATTTACATATATCTAAAGTAATTTATAGAAATTTTTATCCTGGGAAAATGTCCCCATGAAGCCTTAGAGCCTTATATTAACCTGTCTAGGTCTGTTTTCTCTACTGAACTTAAGAACCAAAGTGAACAGGAAGATCATCTTGGCATCCCCAGCCTTGTATATGGTCCCTGGATCAGAGCTGACTATTTGTAGACTAAGTGGACATCATGCTGGTGGTTTGTGAAGCTGGCTTACTTTTTTCCTTCCCATTCTCCAAATTCTACCCAGACCTTAAACTGAGCTCAGGATGTCCCTTCCCTGACTTTTTCTTGAGCTTTTCACTGATGAGTACACCCCCCTTTGGCATCTCCCAGAATGTCTATACTCTGTGCCAGTCTGTATATAAAAAAGAGAGAGAGAGAGATGAGAGAATAGATGTTTTACTGAGCACGAAGAAGCAGACACAATTTTGTCTCATTTCATCCTACCAACACTTCTGTGAGGTACGTATCATTCCCATGTTAGAGTGCACTCATGCCAAGATATTTTAGTAAGCTCCCACTACTGACCATGTATTGTAGAAAGCCCTTGAGATGTAGCAATGGAAATAAAATAAAGTGTCTCTTTCTTTAAGGAGCTTTTAATGAAGATAGGAAACAGGCTCAGAGAAGTCTGTGATCTCCCAGCATAGCCAGGATCTGACCTTGGTAACACAGTTCTTATGGTCTTTACTATACACTCAGCACTGTGCTAGATGTGTCTCCTGTTTTACTTCATTTACCCTCACAACCCAATAGTGTAAGACTTACATATTACAAGTGAAAAAACTTACTCTCTAAGAAACTTACACAGCTGGTAAGAGATTGTACCAAGTTGAAGAGTACCTTCTAAAAATTCATGTCCACCTGGAACCTCAGAATGTGACCTTATTTGGAAATAGGATCTTTGCAGATATGATTAAGATGAGGTCATACTGGATTAAGATGAGCCCTAAATCTGAGGGCCTTAAAAGAAGGTCAGGTAAATACACAGAGGAATACACAGGAAGATGCCATGTGATGATGGAGGCAGAGATTGGACTGATACATCTGCAAGCTAAGAAGGCCAAAGATTGCCAGCAAATGCCAGAAGCTAGGAGAGAGGCCTGGAACAGATAGTCCCTCAGAGCCCTCAGAAGCAACCAACCCTGCTGACACTTTGATTTCGGACTTCTGGTCTCCTGAACTGGGAGGCAGTAAGTATCTGTTGTTTTAAGCTACCCAACTTGTGGTGATTTGTAACTGCATCCCTAGCAAAGTAACCCTGAGACTGAGGCCAGAACCAGGCCCCTGTTTGATTCCAGAGTCCAGGTTCCTGTGGCTGCTCTGTCTTCCCTCACCCAAGGCTGACAGAGAATGAGCTGAGATGAGGAAAATGTGCTTTGCAAATCTCAGGGTGTCCTCCTAAGGTTGTGGATTTTTATCATTATTATTTTAAGAGACTGCTCCCGAAATGATCTAAGAACTCAGTAAATTTTCATTAGTAAATAAAATGAGATATGGGACATAACATTTTCCCCATTATCAAATCAATTCTTTAAAATGGTATTTCCAGAATTCCTCCTTCTGTTCTCCCTCCACCTCTGGCTCTGTTCAAAATTATGCCCCTGGTGATCATGCCTAGAACTGTGTGGGAAAGCCCATGAGTAATATTAACCAGCCCATTCTCAACTGGAACAAATCACACCAGCATGAACAGGGAAACTTATGGACTGGGACAGACATGCGCATCCAGGACTTGCTAAAATTATATTAAACATAAACTTGGTGGTAGATTTTGCTGCAGTTGTCTTATCATCCAGCAATGACTTAAAAATTCATTGGGGTCATGCACCCCAATATTCATAGCAGCACTATTAACAATAGCCAAGACATGGAAACAATCCGATTTCCATCAACAGATAATTGGTTTAAGAAGATGTGGTATATATATGGATATATGTGTGTGTGTGTGTGTATATATATATATATATATATATATATATATATATTATATAAAATATTACTCAGCCATAAAAAATAATGAAATGTTGCCATTTCCAGCAACATGGATGGAGCTAGAGATTATCATACGAAGTAAGTAAGTCAGACAGAGAAAGGCCAATATTATATGATATCACTTATATGTGGAATCTAAAAAATACTACAAATAAATTTATATACAAAACAGAAACAGGCTCACAAGCATAGAAAACAAATTTATGTTTACTAAAAGGAAAAGGGAGGGAGGGAGGGAGGGAGGGATAAATTAGGATTTGGGGATTAACAGATACACAGTACTGTATATAAAATAGACAACAAGGATTTACTATCTAGCACAGGGAACTATATTCAATATCCTGTAATAAGCCATAATGGGAAATAAGCTAAAAAATACATTTATTTCAACTGAATCACTTTGTACACCTGAGACTGACACAATATTATAAGTCAACTATATTTCAATTTTAAAAAAGCTCAAAAGTCATCGTTGCATGTAATCAGGTTATAAATAGAAAGGAAATGAATATGGTCTCTTAAGAGGATAAGGATAGGGTGGGCTTTCATCTTGTTTGAGTGTCTGGGTCCCCTCTATTCCCACTACAGCCTCGCCCACACATGCACATGTATATATACATATATATATATACATGTCCACACAGGCCCACATACACTCTGTTGAAGGAACCGCATGCACATGTTTCCTTCAGACCTCACTGTCTCGTTTGTATTTTCATTACCAGCCCCCCTTCTACTGACCTGTAAAAATGTTAACAATTAAAACTGTATTTCCGGAGTCCTACTACATGCCTGGCACTTTTAAAACCCCATATTACAGATGCGTAAAAGGAAGCAAAGAAAGATTATGCAAGGTGACTCAGCTTTACTCTTGGTCTTGCATTCTCTCTAATATTCCTTCTCAACCTGTGCTCACGCCTTCCCATAATTTTAAATTCCACCTCTATGTCAATGACTCCAGAATGTCTATCTCCAGCCCAGACCGTGTGCTCTGGACTCACATAAACAACTGCATAATTGCCATCTTCACCTGGATGTCTCAGACACTTCAAATGTAATGCGTTGGTAACAGAACATCCTCCTTCCCCCACTCACATCCTATAAACTCTTCCAAAGTGCTTACCTACCCAACCCCAGCCCTCTGCCTCTCCTTAAATACATCACCATCCCTCCATACAGTTGCTCAATCCAAAAACAAAGACTCTCCCATGATTTTTCCTTTCCATCCCTCCCTCCACGAATCATACACCTAGCCAGTCTTGTTAATTACACCTCCCAAAGACACTCCTAACTGACCTACATTTCTCTGTGTCCACTCTTGTCACTCTTGTCCAGACCAGCTGGGAGACAATGGTCTCCTGACTGGTCTCCTCACTTCCACTCAGTCCAAGAGAACTCCTTAACACAAAAATCCCATCAGATATATCCCTGAATGATACCCAGTCTTGTCATCAGGTTACATGCCTTTCCAGTTAGTCTTAGAAAATAGGCTAAGAAATGCCACCAAATGCTACTTTCAAAAAGTTTGTGGCCACCAATATCATAGCTTGGAAATACTGAAAGTAAATTGCAGCCCTGAATGATGGAGGGATGGATGAGCCTCCTTGGGCTGCCAGTTGCATGACCCTGGACACCAGGGCTGTGCCTGACTACCAGGGATGTGCAAGGTCACTAAGCCCTGGTCAGCATACTCAGAGCCAGGGACTGCCCCATCACTTTGGTGACCACTACAGGTCCTGCCATGGTGACCTCATTCCAAAAGTGGGGGAACAAGAGCAGAAGTGGGGAGCAGGCCCGCAAAGCAATGTCAGAGCTAAGAGGTCCTCAAGGTCATGGCAAGGGGGTTGGATTTTATACTAAGCAGTGAAACAGAGAGGTATCCTGTGTAATCTTCCCCAGCTGAGGTGGGCAGTTCACCTTTGAGGTTTGGCCTATGGGACTGCAGAGCCACAAGGCCTGAATCCCATCTTGAAGGGCAGGATGGGGAGTAGGCCTGCAGACAGGATCCTGGCATACCAAACAACAAAGAGGAGGGTCTAGAACATACTAGAGTAGACGCATGGCAAGAGCTCAAAGGAAAGATCAATTCAGTAGGTCTGAGAAGTATTCATGGAGGATTCGACATTTGAGCAATCTTTAAGGAGATCACTTAAAGATCTCCTTAAACAGAGAGATCTTTAAGCGATCTAGAGAGATCTTTAACCCTCTATTCTTTGTAGAGGGCTGACTTTTCAGGTGGAGAGAAGAGCCTGTGTAGAAGGCACAAAAGCAGGGCTCCAGGGCTGGGGCAGGTGGCTGGGTAAGTTGTGATGGGCGCCTGGAGCTTGGGAATGAAGGACAGTCCAGATCGTTGGCGATGTTCAGAAGGAATCAGATTTGGAGTGGAGAGACACTCATTTGGAGTGGGGACGCTATGCTGTAGCAACAGAGCAAGTGGGTACTTGAGGGAAGGGAGATGCCACAAAGGAAGATGGCTCAGCATGCGCTCCTGAGATTTCCTGTGGGTGTTACAGGCCTCCCGCCTGCTCCTCACATCACCTGCGCTTACCCCTCCACAGCACTGCCTACCACCATCGCTCCATATCTCCGTTTATTGTTTCATGATGTCAGAATCTAGCTTTCTTTTTAGGATACTCAGAACAGAGACCCCAATTAAATTTAAACAAACAAAAAAAAACCCAAATCACCTATAATCTAGTCACCACCAAATAACCTCTGGAAACCACTTGGTGGATGCGCTTTGGGCATTTTTTCCTATGTGTGCATTTGTGGGTTGTGTCTATCACCAAAACTAGGTTCACAATATACATATACTTTTCCAGCCCGATTTTTTCACTTCATCATGTTTTTTTTGGAGCTATATTCCCACGTTCCTCCATATGCATCTGTACCATAATATTTAGTGGCTGCCTGGTGTTTCACAGCATAGTTTTGGTAACCAATCTGTGGCCTCTGAATATTAGGTTGTTTCAAATATTTCACCTTTATAAAGAAACTACAGTGAGTACCCCTGTATGTATACCTTTTCACATTTGTCTAAATATTTCTTTAGGATACATCCCCAGAAATGAATTTTTTTCATTAAAAATATATCCATGTTTAAGGATTTCGAATATACTGCCAGATTTTTCTTTGTAAAGTTTTTCTCTGTTGTGCAGTATCTGAAGATGCCCATTTCCCCACAATCTAGCAAACGCTGGGAATTCTCATTTTTTCCCCCCAATCTAATAGGCAAACCATGGGTTTTTGTTATTGTGTTTTCTTCATTATTGATGAGATTAAACTTCTTAATATGTTTATTGATCATTTATATTCTTTTCCTTTTGAAAATGACCAGCTCATATTCTCTGCCTATCTTTCTATTGGGGTGTTTGCTTTTGTTTTTTTAAAGATATAAAAATATTTTTATAAAAATAAACTTTTCTCATTTACACTGCAAACAAAATACATTCCAGTTTGTCTTTGACATTTTAACTTTGTTTATGGCATTTTAACCATTCAGAATCTGTTCTGTGTGATGCAGCCATATTTAGCCCCTGTTTCTTTTATGGTTTCTGCCTTTGGGGTCATGCTTTGGCAGTCCATCCCCACCCTGTGATTAGATCAATGGAAACCAGATGTCACTGCAGTCACTCCAGCTGTGGCAACTGCAGCCACAGGCTCTGTATGGAGGAAGCTCAGCCCATTCACCAGTTTCCCCAATAAATCCACTCACACCAATTGTTTTGTAGAGGTTGAGGGAGAGAGGGGAGGGAGGGTTTCATGATGAAGGACACATCACCATTAGGTGCAAAGCATCCCACCATCTTTATCTCTTTTGCCAAATCTCCTCTTAATTTCTCTCTCTAGTGAGCACCAAATATTTTTTTATTAAAAGAGATAAATGAATCATCTTTTGATAGGTAAGCATTCTTTGAGGGTCTTGACCTGTACCCCAAAATCTTATCAAACATTTCTACCAAATAAATATGTTGCTGTCTTCCAAAATATTTTGGTGAATACATTTTTTTTCCAGCTCATTATATAAATCTCTTACCATATTTTCTTTTAGTGATTAATAGTTTAATACTTAATACTTGAGTATTTATGCAACTCAAAAATTGTTTTTGTGTTTGGAGTATAAAACTGCAAGATAACTATTAAAATTCTTGTCTCCCCCATCCCCAACAACCATCACTAGATTGAGAGCTGTAGAGGGTAGCAGGTGTATTTATTCCTCTTTGTATCCTCAGCTCTTTTCACAGTGCCTGATGCATAGTAGGTGCTTAATAAATAAATATTGAATGAATAGGGGAGGTACAATAAAAACTTGTTGGGGACAAATTTTTAATTTCCCCAATTCAAATGAGGCTTGCCCTCTCCAGATAAAACTCAAGAACTCTTTCTTCACTGGACTGGTTGGAACTTTCCACCTTTGTTTACAGCGCTCTGTAGGAGAAGAATCGTTTTAGCCTGCCCTGGATCTCTTTCCCCTTCTTTTGGTAACTGCACCCTGATTTCCCTTTGTGAGAAGAATGAGCTGCTTTGGGCCAATCAGAACACTGTATCCCTATGGCCATGTCATTGATTCAGGGGTAGGCATGTGACCTAAACCAGACCAATGAGAGGTTCCCCAGGACTCTTGATGGAAATTTCAGGAAAAGATGCTCTCTTTACATGGGGAAGGAGCGGGAGAGGTCAAAGTTCCAAACTGATATTAGTGTGGAGAGATGGTGTATGGTGACCATCTCTGCCAAACTGGAAAAATAAACCAACATAGAGGAAAGTACAACTGGGAGATAAAGAAAGACCAATTTCTACAAAGATTATTTGAACACTGACTCTAGTCTCATATTTCGTTTATGATAATAAACATTCCTCTCTTAGGTTTAAGCCAACTTGATAGATCGCTGTCCCTTGAACCCCAAATATTGCTCACAATCTCGACTTTAAGACAGACTAAGGTATAAAGCTTGTATCAGAGGCCTGGGCTTGTTAACACAAAGATCTCAAAACCATTAATAGTTCTGGTCCTTGTTGTCCCAGTCTATACCTGTGAGCTTCCTGGGCTATGCTAGGATCCGTAAATAAGCATCTTCATGGAATGGAGCATTAACTATGGTTGATTGAGCCCCTACTAGGCATCGTGAATACCTTCATTATCTCTATTCTTTGCAACAGTTATGTAACATTACTCATGAGGAACTGAGATTTTTACTAAATCATATGAAATGTTCAAGTCGCACAAGTAGTAACTGAGAGGCAGTTGTGTGGTGGTTATGACTGTGGTCTCTGGAGATAGACCATTTAGGCCTGAATATCTATTTATACTATCCAGTAGCTGCAAAACCTTGGAGAAGTTACTTAAATTGTCTGTGCCTCACTTTCCTCACCTCTAAAGAACAATAATAATGGAACTACATTGTAGAGTTGCTCAAAGGACACAATGAGAGATCACACACATATGCAATGAACAGGGGCTGCCCATAAATAAGTGCTCATAGGAATGAACTATTATAGTTTCTTTGTGTAGGCATGGCTAGAACTGGCAATTAGAAGCCCATATCACTATGAAATACACACCGCCCCTGAGATACCCCGTAAGTAATTCTAAAATCACTTTCACATAGTGTTACTGGGGCCCTGTTCTAGTTGTTGAATGTGGATGCCTGGCACACCCCCATTTTTTTATCATCCTGACCACAGAACAGGAAGGATGTGGAGCTTGGGGCACTGCTGTCTTCTCTACTGAGTGGGGGAAGTTTGTCTTGCAGAGTAGAGAATGTGTGTGTGTGTGTGTGTGTGTGTGTGTGTGTGTGTGTGTGTGTCTGTGTCTGTGAGAGAGAGAGAGAGAACTGGTAACATTATTTGAGTCCAGAACTAACTTTTAAAAAAGCACCTTCGTCCTTGTGCTTCCCACTTATAGAAGCCAATAATTCTCACTTTTCCTTAAACAAATTATGTAAGACCTCTGTCAAAACTGAAAGGATCCAACAGATAGAGTACCCCCAATTTTTAAAGGACTTTGTGGATGAATATTATCCTCCCATTACTCCTGATGAATTGTATCTCTCAGCCAGAGAAGAAGGCAGCTTACTTCTCTCATTTATCCATCCATCCATTCATTCATTCATTCACTTTATAAATTCTTATTGAGTAGCTACCCTGCGCCCATATGACTTAATTGTTTCTGCACTGACCGTCACATTAGCCTGTGGTCCCACATGGTCACTATGAGTCCCTCTTTCTTCCTTTGTAAGGCAGTGCTAAGTATTCTTAACTTCCAGGATTGTTGCAATGACCAAACAAGACAGCGTTTGAAAACTGAAGTACTCTATAAATATGGGATGATAGCTCCATGTTCTGGAAATCTGAGCAGGGAACAAGACTTCCACAGTATTGTAAATGCTGATTTTACAGCTCCTTTGGGGAGCAGGTAGAATATAATGGCTAATGAAAATGTCTGTGGTAAATTAGACTTACCACCAGGATTCCATATGTGAATTAGCACAGAGTGGCAAGTGGTGATAAACATGTAAGTCTGAAGTTGTCTATCGATCATGTGAATTTTTTTCATAGGCTTTCTCCCATCTGGCAGGAATTCTTTGAAATGCAGACTGAAACAATGGGAATACATTTCTCCCCACCGTAAAATAAGATAGAACATGGTAAGCATAATAATAAATTAAAAAATGGACTTTTTAAGCACTCACTACGTGCTGGGCATTGTGCTAAGAACTCTTATTCTCAGTGAAATGTCACACTCCCTGTAAGTTTTCCTCATTTTACAGCTGAGGAAACTGACCTTCAGAGAAGTTGCAGTTCTAGCCCCAAACCACAGCACTAGGAGATGAAAGGGCAAATCTAGAGTAAATTTAATTTTCTTAATGACTGTTTCTTGGGAAGCTTTTGTAGAGGTGCAATGTCTGAGGTAGGTATTTTAGAGTAGGTAGAACTTGAACATGGACAGGTGGAAGGGAGAGAGAGGGCATTGGGAGTCATTTGAACAGTAAGAGGAAAGGCGTGGAGTGAAGAGCAGGATGCATGAATGGGAAACAGAACGTGAAGTTGATGGGGGGGATAAGTAGTTTATAGTTACAGTAAAATTAAGATTGAAAAATAGTTTAGGGACAGATTGTGGAAGGCTTTGAGTGGCAAGGATGAGAGTCTAAGCTTATTTTATAGACAACGGGGAGAAACAGAAAGTGAAAGCCGTGAAATGCACCTTCATTTGTGTAGGCACTAAGGTGGCCACTGCCTGCCCTGTGCAGAGCAGACAAAAGAGAATGATCCTGGGGTCAGAGAGACTGTGTAGCAGACTATCCCAGCACTGCACCACGGCAGGCTTCATGTCTGCAAGTGAAACATGAAGAGGAAATTTGATCATCAACACCAAGGAGACATCTTACTAATGACCCATTTAAGACGTTTGGGTTTTGTTTGTTGGCTTTGTTTTTTCAGAGTGTCAGCTCTGGCTTAAAGTCTAATAAAGCATGTGATTGCCTTTATGATTTTGAAAACATAGGCAGTGAAAAGGCTACCCTCTCTGCAGCTTCTGGAGATTTCCCCATCCAAGGACTCTCTCTCCTTGCCAAGAATGTGTGTGATTGGAGCCAGCCAGTTCTGGCAACATCCCCTTCTTCCTCCTGGAGCCCCACTCCCACCCCGACTCTCACCCGGAGCCCACGCTCCATCCAAAGTTAGAAAACCTGCCGACGCCTCCCAGCCTCCCATCTGAGCCCACTCCCTCCCAGTTCAACAAGTTTGGCCTTCTAGCCCAAAACTGAGTATTTTGGACTTTGAAGAAAACATGCTCTGTTTCCCCTGATGGCATCTCCAGGGTGGAGGGAAATAGACTGGTCTTTGTTACTTTGTCCCCCGTAGAAGATTATGGGCGGTCCTCAAAGCTGGGGGTGGGGCAGTGGCAGGAGGTAAGGTCTGGTCAGTTGACTTAGCATAAGGCCTGCATTGTCCTGGCGGCCTCTTGGAGAAACAAAACTCTTCAAAAACTGAACTGCCCAGTTGGGCTCAGAGCCTGGCAGGCCTGATTAGCCAGCACTTTTTTACGAATGTCCCTTATCTTCTAGGTTCTTCTTGGGCTTTGAACATAGCTACCATATGGACATGCAGGATGGCATCTTCCTCACATGAGACGTTTTGTGAAAGAAAAGGAAAAGCAGGAGAACCTCAAGGATCTAAGGCTTTGCACGCAGGCAGCGGATTCGTAAAGACAGGACAGCATCTAGCAAGCAGTTATGAAATACAAGTTTTGGGACATGTTGTACTGGGCATCCCTTGAACTTGAACCCAAGACCACCTACCTCTAAACACCATATTCTCCCCGCCAACCCAGCATTTTTTGTTTTATTTTTTTTGAGCAGTGGAGTCTCGTTTTCAAATAAAATCTTACATAGAGTGCAAATATGCAAACTATATTGAAAACTCAAAGTGGCTTTCTGGTATAAATATCATCTATTTGTTTAAACTCAGAGCCTACATTTAAAAACAATGAGTCATTGCTAATTAACACAAGAAAACCAAAGCTGAAGACACAGACAACAGTTACAGTTTTCCGTAAGCTTCAGAATTTCATGTATTTTTGAATTTTGTTTCTGTTGCACAGAATTGAACAAACTTCTTTTCTACATATAGTCATAGCTGCAAAGGACTGCCATTTCCTAAGTAGCTCATTTTGGTGTCAGCATATTCATTCTTCAGTAAAACTAGTCCACATATTATAAAACTGCATTGCTACTAATATTTAACTATTACTCCACATTCTTTAACTTAAACTTAAATGTCCAATTCACATCAGTAGGCTTTAAGATGGACGGTCATCTGAGAAATTGCCTATGTTGGGATTGTCGTCATGATACCAGGTCCTACATTTCAACTTCCCTTGCCCAGTACCTAATCATGCAAAGGTGTACTGTATAAGGGTTCCTATATATACAGTTTTACATGACAGGACCTGATTGAGCCTGAATTTAAAAACAAAAAAAAGGAAGAAAAGAAACAAACAAACAAAAAACAAGAGGCTTTCCAAATCAATGCTACATTCCAAAAACATGCAAATACACACATTAAGATATCAGGAAAGCTTTACTACAATAAGGCCCTTCCCCAAAATTAGACAATCTGGCAACTCAAAGTAACTCATTGATGGCCTTAGCCTTCAATGGGTTAAAATGTAATCTGTAAGGCATTTAAATGTCTGTTGTGTTATATAGACAGTTTAACACTAGTTTTAAATTGTGTAAGAAAAATAATTTAGAAATACTCCAGGAATTCTTAAAGTATTTTTTAAAAAACTACCTTATACCTCCATACTCTCCAAGCTGCTATCATACACAAGCCAAGAATAAACAGGAGACAGGCAAGCATGTTGTAAAGTGCAGCTCAGAGCACATGAGCATTTATTTCACAACCAGTTCCTAAATAGTCAGATCAAGAGCCTTACATCACAATAGGGACCACATTGATGCACAGGGGAGGGGACAAGGTCTCTTGGAGCTTAAAGTCTGGGTTCGTTAGTCAAAAGCAGTTACTAAGCAGCTACAATGTGCTAGCTATTGCTTTAGGAGGCATTTAGAGATGTGCCAGTGAACAGAAGAAAAAGTTGTCCCTTTGCTCAGAGCGTGAAAATTCTAGCTGCAGGAACCAGCTCTTAAATTCTGGAGGACAGGTGCAAGGAGATACAACAAAACACACACACACACACCCAAACTGGTAGAAAAATAATAACAGATCAGGAAGAGATGGGTGCTGGGGAGAATGAAATGAGGATGTCAGGCAGTCAGAGACCTCTTAGAGAATGTGATGTCCAAGTTTTTACAAACATATACCTACACAAACACACATATCTTTTTTATTATGAATTTTTTAAGCACCCACAAAGGTCAAGGAATAATATAATGAATCCCCACATAACCTTCACCCAGCTTCAATAGTCATCAACATTTTGACAACCCCATTTCTTTGATTTCACTTATACTTTGGTTGTTGTTGTTGGAGTATTTTATAGCAAATCCAAGAAATTGTACCATTTCTCCCATAAACATTTGAGCATTTCTAATAAAAATGGACTCAGAAACAACAACAAATTCACAATATCATTAATACACCTTAAAGATAAATAAGTATTCCTTAATATTATCCAACACCAAGACTGTGGTCAAATTTCCCCCTGATTTTCTCAACAATGTCTTTTGATGGTTGGTTGGGCTGAATGAAGTAGCCAAGGATATGGAATTTAAACAGAGATTCGAAGGCAAGAAAGAGCCAGGTATGAAGACAGAGGGAAGTGAAATGCCACCAAAGCACAGGAGAGGAATGTGCCAAGGCCTGAGGTGAGAGCACTTTTGACATTTGTGGAACCAAAAGAAATTCAGTGCAGCTCAAGCACAATTCACAGAAACCTGACCGGCAGTTAAAAAAAAAGTAAACACTAAATCTAGAAGCCATTAGAGTTTGGGGGCAAGAATATAATCAGTATTACCAATAACTCATGGTCAAGGTTGAGGAGGTTGGCATGGCTTATAAAGGGGTAGAAAAATGCAGAGGAGGGAGAGAACTCCATGAGCCTTGGAGAGGATACAAATAGGGCAAGACCTCCTGAAAGAGGCCTTGAAGTTGTATAGAGCCTTTAATCAATTCTGCAGCCATCCATGTATGCAGAGAGCCCAGCTCAAGTACTTTCAAGGTTCTGTCAAGTCAAGTCAATGAATGGAGACCAAGGGTAAATAAGAGGGCATGAGGGCAGGTGGGGGGTGTGTGTGGAGTACTAAAGCATTAATGTCCCATCTAAAAGGGGCAACCACCCCTTAGTACCATCCAATTGTTGCCATGAAGAAATTCTGTCTCTGGGTTGAGGTATCCCTGTGTTGTTGTTTTATAACAGAAAATCCAGAATTTTATATAAAATAACCTGAAATGTTTAAATCTAGCTAACTATTATAATTCTATAAAACTGTTTATTCAAGGGAAGACTGATATATCCTCTCCGTCCATTGGTTTACAACTTGCAGTTGCTGTATAAAATAGTGGTTCAGACCTCAGACTGAGGCAGTCTGCCTGGGTTTGAATCCTGGATCCATCATTTTCTGTGTGACCTTGGGAACTGTTCTTAACCTCTCTGAGCTTTAGCAAAATGAAGATAACAACAGTCTCTCTGTAGTAGGTTGAATGGTAGCCCTTCAAAAGTTATGTCCATATCCTAATTCCTGGAACCTGTGAATGTAACCTTATTTTAAAAAAGGGTCTTTGCAGGTAAAATTAAATTTAGGATCTGGAGATTAATAAATCATCTGGGATTATCTGGGTGGGCCTTAAATGCAGTGACAAGTGTCTATAAGAAACACACAGAAGAGAAGGTGGATGTAAAGACAGAAATTGGAGGGATGTTGCCACAAACCAAGGAATGCCAGCAGCCAGCAGCAGCTGGAAGAGGCTTGGAACAGATTCTCCGCTAGAGCCTCTATAGAAAAGCATGTCTCCATCAACACCTTGATTTCTGTTTAAGGATAAATTTCTGTTACTTTAAGCCACCAAGTTTGTGATCATTTGTTATGGCAGACACAGGAAAATTATACATTCGCCTTCACAGTGTTGTGAGGCTGAAATGAGATGCTGGCACACAGCAAAGGCTTCGTAAAGGCTAAACCTTCTCCTTACCTGGTTCTTTTCTGTTAAATGATGTGGGTGGGTATGAGCAGAGGAGGTAAGACATTTCTGCCTCAGTTCTCTCTCTTACGCAAGACTATTATAAGGTATTTCTCCCGCCGTCTGTTTTCGTGAAAACTGCAAAAGTAATATATCTTCATATTCTTTTCCTTAGAGGGCCAGGCAAACTGAGTAAGCTTCAGACCCCCTGAGACCTGGATCTGGCCCCAGTCATTGGTCATAAGGAGTAAAAGCCCTCTGCTCTCAGTAGATTATCAAGTAAGTATTTATCGAGCACCTACTATGTGGCAGGTAACTTGAAGCTGCATTTACTCCGACCTGGAAGTGGGGAAGGAGAGGGAGATCGCCCTGACTTCTGCCCCAGCTCTGATGCTCCAAAGAGCCCTATCTGTTTACATCCTGCCTCATGCCATCAGAGATATGAGGTGGCTCATGGGAAATACATTCCATAATACTATAAACCTCAAAAATAAAACCAGAGTCAGTGAAAATACCAAACAGAGCAGGTACTTTGTGGACGCGGCCAGTTACCTTGTCCCGTCATCTGTGAGGGCAAATAGGAACTCTCAAAGCCATCAAGAGCCAGAAGCATGCTGCATGGAGAGGGGCGCTAGGACCAGGAATGCTGACTGGTGCACTGTGGCTGGGCTGTCAATCAGAAGGGCCACTTGGTGGTCATTTGGCCAGTGAAGTGGTCAAGGGCAAGAGCACGTAGGTCATGGATACCTGCTATGGAATTTGGGCTTCATCTGTTGGAACCTGGGAGGCTCTCAAGGGTTGTGAGCATAATGGTGATGGGATTGGACTTGTTGGGGACATGAGGCAACTCTCAAAACTTCACTTGTGTGATGATGTGATCTCAGGTTGCTGGGAAGAATTTCTGCCCCTCTTTTATGACTTTTCCTACATCTGGTTCTCTTACCTTCACGCTTCTACCTGCACCTGGCATCAGACTCTTCTCTCCTAGCCCCCAAGGTAGTCACAGGACCCAAGATCCACCATCATCTTCTGTCTCTTGGGAATTTGAATATTAAGTTGACATACACAGATATGGTGGCGATGGACAGCAGTTAGAGCTGAGTTTCCTGGCAGCGGCCATGGTAGAGAAGGTTCACCTGTTCTTACTTCCCAGGCCCCCAGGGCTTCCCTGGTTCATGTCTTTCCTGAGGCATGGTTGCTGATCCTCATTTCGGTGAGTTTCCCCAGGGTTCTTCAAATGGATTCATTTTGTGCTGAAGTTAGATAGAGGCCATTTCTGTTATTTGTCATCAACCTTTGGTATACATACCCACAAACATGACACTTCATCTCTCCCCTGTTAATGGCTAATAACTTGACTTTAGAGTCTATTAGTTAGCTTTTATCACTTACTGGTAAGCAATGGCTCTAGGCAGAAAAGACTGTGGATTTCTCTAAGTCACTTGCTTGTTAGTATGAATTATTACTAACCCTTTAATTAAGTAGTATTTTGAAAGTGGTACAAGACAATAGCATGGAGGATGGGGAGAGTATATCACTGGTCAAGAAAGAGGAAATGGAGGTTCTAGAGAGACCATTTAACAGATTTCAGAGTTACTCTAATGCTAACCCCATCTTCCTCATATCCTCCTCTCTCTTATTTCTCTATTCTTGACAACTCCAGTTCTTTTCAACACTTCTGGACCTCTAAGAAATCCTGGAACCTGCTGACAGTCATTAAGAGAGGGCTACATTTCAAGTAAGTTAAACTCTTCCATGCATAGGGTCACCTCTCTGGCACCGAGTACGTCTCTGTAGACGGACACTCCCAGGTATAGAAAGCTTGCCATAGCTCCCAAAAGTCAATTCCTTTGAAGGTTAGTGCTTACACAGAGCTAAGTCCAACTTCCTGCAAGGTTCACCCATTGGCCATAAGTTTTTCTTCTGAAATAAGTCTGCTGCTCCATCACCTACATTTTCCTTACAAACATTTGAAAATAGCAATCAAGGGAGCTTAAAGATTTCTCTGAGCAAAATGTAACCAGGTCTCACAAGGTGCACTTTTGCATCTGTTGGTGAGCTCCTCATGCTGGATTGTTTCCCCATCTGTCATTGTGTTTTTAGAAAACATAAGGCCTAGAGTTGGACACAGAACAAATTCCAGATAAGGTTTAATCAATGCATAGTAATGCAGGCCTATAACTTCCTTTGATCTGGAAATTACACTCCTAGTGCTATCATTGCCTATTTTGTTAGCTTTCTAAATAGTTGTTTTGTTGCAAGCTTGGTTTATCCACATGAGAAGCAATCATGGAGTTAATAATGGAAAGTAAATAGAAAGAAGACATAGAGGCTCATATGCTGTGCTAGGGTATTTTGACTCTTACCTGTGGATGGCGGAAAAGCATAATCTAAACTAGGTCTTGCGTCTCCTAAATGCTTTATTTCCAATTGAATTTTTTGAACCAAAATACTTTCCTTTTGCCAAGCCTGTGCCCTGGGTTGGGGGAGCCCCCTGTGGGTTTGACCGTGTGGGAACTCCCCACTAGGGAGGGGCTGCATCATAATCAATACTGTCTTCCTCCATCCAAGGAGATTTCTGTTTCTTATTTTTAAGCATAGCTACATATATACATATATATATATATATATATATATATATATATATATATATATATATACATTCATACATTCTATCTTTTTTTTTTTTTTTAAACATCTTTATTGAAGTATAATTGCCTTACAATGGTGTGTTAGCTTCTGCTTTATAACAAAGTGAATCAGTTATACATATACAATATGTTCCCATTTCTCTTCCCTCTTGCATCTCCCTCCCTCCCACCCTCCCCATCCCACCCCTCTAGGTGGTCAAAAAGCACCGAGCTGATCTCCCTGTGCTATGCGGCTGCTTCCCACTAGTTATCTATTTTACATTTGGTAGTGTATATATGTCCATGACACTCTCTTACCCTGTCACATCTCACCCCACCCCCTCCCCATATCCTCAAGTCCATTCTCTAGTAGGTCTGTGTCTTTATTCCCGTCTTGCCGCTAGGTTCTTCATGGCCTTTTATTTTATTTTATTTTTTTCCTTAGATTCCGTATATATGTGTTAGCATACTGTATTTGTTTTTCTCTTTCTGACTTACTTCACTCTGTATGACAGACTCTAACTCCATCCACCTCATTACAAATACCTCCATTTCATTTCTTTTTATGGCTGAGTAATATTCCATTGTATATATGTGCCACATCTTCTTTATCCATTCATCTGTCGATGGACATTTACGTTGCTTCCATGTCCTGGCTATTGTAAATAGAGCTGCAATGAACATTTTGGTACATGACTCTTTTTGACCTATGGTTTTCTCAGGGTATATGCCCAGTATTGGGATTGCTGGGTCGTATGGTAGTTCTATTTGTAGTTTTTTCAGGAACCTCCATACTGTTCTCCATAGTGGCTGTATCAATTTACATTCCCACCAACAGTGCAAGAGTGTTCCCTTTCCTCCACACCCTCTCCAGCATTTATTGTTTCTAGATTTTTTGATGATGGCCATTCTGACCGGTGTGAGATGATATCTCATTGTAGTTTTGATTTGCATTTCTCTAATGATTAATGATGTTGAGCATTCTTTCATGTGTCTGTAGGCCATCTGTATATCTTCTTTGGAGAAATGTCTATTTAGGTCTTCTGCCCATTTTTGGATTGGGTTGTTGGTTTTTTTGTTATTGAGCTGCATGAGCTGCTTGTAAATCTTGGAGATTAATCCTTTGTCAGTTGCTTCATTTGCAAATATTTTCTCCCATTCTGAGGGTTGTCTTTTGGTCTTGTTTATGGTTTCCTTTGCTGTGCAAAAGCTTTTAAGTTTCACATTCTATCTTTAAATAAAAATAAAAAACTTGAAATGGAGAATCTTGCCTTTCTCCCTGTCCAGTCTCATAATGCTGATATCACCTTGGCTTTTATCTCTCAAGGTCACGTTGAATTTTGATTCTATCATTTATCCTATTGTCATTCCCTCTCAGGTTTGTTTCACCTTCAGATTTTCCCATAAGCCTTCCATATTTTTCCCAAGGCAGAGGAGCCTGGCACAGTTTAAGTGCTTCAAAGATAAATAAATGTCGGGGAGGATTTTGGAATCCCACTGACCATGGAATTATGGGATTTGAATCAAGTTACCAAGATTTCAAGGGGGATCCCAGAGTGATCCCCAAGATTTCAAGGGGGATCCCAGAGGGATCCCAGATGATAAGTGTGTTCCCCTGGGAAGATCTGGCTTCAAACAGAACTACAAAGACTGGCTGATTTGCACCCTCTCGCTAGGAGACTGATGAGGCCATGGAGGCAGGAGGAGAGAAAGTCATAAATGTGGAGGCAGAGTGAAGGGACAATGAAACCCGATGCAGCTATTCCCAGGTTCCCCAGCTCTGCTATTACTCTCAGTCTAGCAAAAAGCCTCTCTGCTTCCTCTCCCTCTGCTCAAGAGAACAGAAAACTCAGCATTACCCCCATGCTGATGACGTCTTTTACTGTCATGGATTAAGAATGGCCTCCAAAGATAACTGCCCTGTTATCTGTTATTTCCAGACTGAACAGCCTAAAGTCACCCACTCTAAAATCAAAATCCTTTTCTTGGCTTTTTAATGGTCTAGTAAGATCTGCTAAGGAAATTCTCCAGGCTAAGATCGTAGCATTCATATACTATGGAAGGGGAAACTGCTCTTGGGCCAGCACGGGAGGCTTGTGTGGGTCCTCAGCCCTTCTTCAACCACAGCAATGCCACTTTTATGTGTCCTCTATATGAGATTTCAGCACTGAATTTACCTAAATAATGTGTTCTATATTTTAAAAAGGACTCAAAAACACCTGTTCCTTGGAGTTTTGAGAACTTGATCTATCTCTTATTTGTCTTTGGGTGGGAGCAGAGAGAGATAGATTGAGGAAAATATTGACTCTGCCCATAGGTATTCTCTTGATTCATCTGCAAGTAGATGCTGCTGTGGCCATCTATGTGTGTTAATTGCAAGAGATAAAACCCTCTTTAATCATACTTAACAACAAGGAGCATCCACTGGCTTATGTAATTGGAAAGTGCAAAGGGTCACTTGCTTCAGGCAAGGCTGGATCCAGGTGCTCAAAGCTATCATCAAGCAGTTACCTCTGTTCTCATTCATCTTCTGTGCTTTCTGTTATCTTGGCTTCTTAATTAATCAGGTGACCAATTTTAAACTAATTACCTTGTTCAGAAGATGGAGACTGCTAGCTGGCCAGCCTGGGTCATATGTCCACATCTGTGGGAAGGCCAGTAGGTAAGGAAGGGGCAGTCTCTAAAAAGAAATGAAAGAATCTATTACAAGAATGAAAGGAAAGGAGTGTTGGATGGACAAAACAATAAAATGTATTCATCCCATTGGAATAGAATAGAGATCCGAGAAACTAAGGCACACATATATATAGAATATAATATATGGATGGGGATGGTATGGCAGATCAGTGGGGAGATGAGATGGTACTTATCAAAGGGTGCTGGTAAAATGGTCACTCATAGTGGGAGGAAAAAGGTGAAATTGGATCACTACCTGACACCATACCAAAAATGAATTTCAGATGAATTAAACTTTCAAACTCTTATGTAATATAGTGAAGAATATCTTTCTCACTTTAGGACAGGGAAAAAATTAAAGCTAAAAAAGCACTAAGTATAAGAGACTGACAAATTTAAGAATGTTATAATTAAGAAATTTTGTCGATCAAAGAAAGACACATTAAAGAAAATGAAAAGTCAAATTATAAACTGGAATATATATACTAGATACACCAGACAAAGGATTAGTATAAAAAGACACAAAATATCAAAACATATAAAGAATTCTTACAATGCAATAATAATATGATGAACAAACCAATAGAAAAAATAAGCAAAAGACATGGAAAGACATAGTACTAACAAAAAAAAATACATAATAAACTTGTGAAAAGCTGCTCAACCTCATGGGTAATCAGGGAAATGCAAATCAAAATCTTAATGAGATGTGATTTTATATTCATATAATTGACAAAAATTTAAAAGTCTAACAAAACCAAGTGTTAATCAGGATGTGGAGCAGTAAGGATGCATACACAGTGCTAGTGGGAATGTGAACTAGTATAATCATTGTGTAAAACAGTTTGGCATCATGATGTAACGTTGAACATTCATATCTCAAGTGAAGGAGCCTTTCAATCCTAGGTGCACCCTTAAATTAATCTCTTACATATGTGTGTCAGCAGATGTGACATGATGCTGATTTTTTTTTTTTTTTCGGCCGGGGCGCTGAAAGCGGTTGCCGGCGGAGCTGCATGGGCGCGGGCTGGCGCGACGCTCGACGGGTTGGGGCTTCGAGCGGGCTGCGCCGGCGCTCGAGGCAGTAAGACCGTGCGGCCCCCTCCCCTCCGCCCCCGGGGCGGCCGGCTGGAAGGAGTCCGGGTCACCCTCGGCCGCGCCCTCTCGGCGCTTCCCGAAGCCCCTGGGCCCCTCCGCCCCGCCCTACTCCGCTTGGGCTCCCGCTGCCCCGGCTCCGTACGCGGCGGACGCTGCAGCCGATGCTGATTTTAATAGCAATCTAGAGACAATCCAAATGCCTATTGACAGGAAAATGGATACATACATGGTGGTATATTTAGACAGTGGAATATTATACAGCAGTGGAAATGATTGGTTGAGGCTACATGGAACCAGATGGATGGATCTTAGAAACAACCACATACGGCATGACACCTTTTCAATACAATTCAGTAGCCACTGAAAACAAAAGATACCTCTTTTAGGCATACATATATATGTGATAAAACTGTGTTTAAAAAAAGAAAAATAAGGAAATGACAAATGTAAAATATAGAACAATGGTTACTTCAGGGTGAGAAGGACCAGGGAATAAACAGGTAAAAAGCACATGAATAAGTGTAAAAAGATCTAGCTCTGGAGTTGCCCTGTGGGCTCGTGGGTGTTCATTGTATGAATTGACTGTGACAGTGTGTCATGAATGGAGGACTTTCATTTATCTAACTCTGTGCTCCAGAGATCCATTTGGTTTTTAAGTGGTAAGCTGTTGGATATATGCATGTATGTGAAGGCAAAGATCAGTGCTAGAGAAATAAAATTTGAAGCCGTTGGCTCAAAGATGACGTTTCAAGCCTCTGGAAGAGTCAGGATGAAGAGGAAGAAACCCAGGAGGGAGCCCTGTGGTCATCACCTTTAGAGACACAGCAGAGGAAGCTGGGCCACGACTGGCCCCTAAGGAAGGAGGGAAAGCAGTAGAGTGTAGTGTCCTGGAACCTAAGAAAAGAAAGCATCTGAAGAAGAAGGTAGTGGTTAACTGTGCTGAGAAAGGTCAGGCCAAAGAAATGACCACTGGATTTGGCAAGCTCAAGGTCATTGGTCACCTTGAGCAGAGAAGTTCCTGTGGACTGAGGGGAGATGAAACCTCTTGATCTCCAATGCCACTGCTCTGAGTCAGGCCCTTTTTGGTTTTCTCCCAGTAACACCCCTGCCCCAATCTTGTCCCCCATCAGGCTGTCCTCATATTATCACCATATTGGCCACAGGTCCAACCATGACTGTCCCTGCTTACATCTGTTGGTGCCACATCTTTATGACAAGGCCCCTTCACAGTCGGGCCCCAAACAACCTTTCTTGACCTATTTCCCACACTCAGTACCCTTGTCACTCTATACCATTTCAAGTTTCTCAAAGTCACGTGCCTGCCTACCTCCATGTGTGTGACCATTAGGGCCCTTCTGCAGCCGGCAGTTTCTTTCTTTTTTTTTTTTTTTAAATTGGAGTATAGTTGATTTACAATGTTGTGTTAGTTTCTGCTGCACAGCAAAGTAATCACTTATACATATACATATGTCCACTCTTTTTTAGATTCTTTTCCTACCTAGGTCATTATAGAGTATTGAGTAGAGTTCCAGTACAGTACTCTCAGTATTGAGCTGTACGGTAGATCCTTATTAGTTATCTATTTTATATACACACTACTATATATAAAGCAGGCAGTTTCTTAGACTTTGCTCATGTAGCCCACGTAGTCTTCTCAGACCATCCTTCCCCCTCTTCTCCTCACCTGGCGGAGTTTGGGGGAGGAGGGCACCAAGCTGAGAGACATGGGTACCTCACTTCTGATTCTGGCTCTGCCACTAATAAGCTTGGTGACTTGGAATAAAGCCCTTTCCTGCTCTGAGTCTCAGTGTCCTAATCTCTGAAAGGAGGGGGTTCAACTGGGATTGTTTTAAGGGCCCTTCCATCTGGACTATTCTCTGATTCTAGGGACAGCAGTGCAGATTTATACTCTGAACTCCTACCATCAAACGTGTAGAAAGAGTGGCCGTTATCCTCTGTCAATATGAAACTCACCTGGCCTTTGGCTAGTGGAGAAGTGGGTGGACCTGGCCTTTGGCTAGTCGAGAAGTGGGTGGGAGCACACAGTGAGAGACTTCACGTGGGATCCACTTTGCTGGGTGGTCCTCTTCCTAAAGATCAGGGCTGCGATGGGGCAGTTTTGTTTCCCTCGACAGGTAAGTGTGGCCAGCATCTAAGACTAGCTAATGGAGCCTCACTGAGTCCAACACGGCCAGTTCCTGGTTTCAGATGCTTCTTTGCATTGCCAAGGCTTTGGGGACTAAACGAACATTTTATTTTAAACCACTGTATGCGACAGCAAAAGTGTTCCTCATGTTGAAATGCCTAGTGACGGCCAGTTTTATTTTTATACCCACCATTTCCTTGCGAAGAAATTAAACAAATAAACAGCTGCCTCTGTCTCTCCCTCTCTCTTTTTTGGCTTGGGTCCACAGACAATACAGTGCTTTCTGCACCGTCTGCTGGCTCTGTAAAGGTAATTAACCAATGCCCACTATTCCCAGATGAGGCTGGTTTCTAAAGGACAAATCACACCAGGCAAACGGGAGAGGAACAAAATAAGAGCATGGCAGGCATGCAGGCGGCTGCAGTCCCGGACTTCACCGGAGTGCGCTGTTACAGCCGCTTGTCCAATTTTAACTCCTGAAAATGAATTCAAATGGATTTAGCCAAGGAAATTGAATTTCACTCCTGCTGGGAGGCCCTGAAGAAGGGGAGAGGACAATTTCAGGGTGTCCAATATTTTTGTCTCTCAGATCTTGTCTTCTGTCTTTATTTATTGTAGTTTTCTTAAGAAGGAGAAATAAAAATAGCCGTCAACAAAAGCTCAAGATACAAGATCGTGTGGGACACTGACCTTTGGCTTCGGAGGCTGGTAGATTCTGATATTCACTAACTGTCTGACCTTCCACATGTCATGTAGCCCCTCTGAGCCTCGTTCCCACACCTGTACAGTGGGGACAATAGTGATACTGAGTTCAGACTCATTGTAGCAATGAATGAAATCATGAATTCAGGACAGGAGCCGTATCCAGCATCTGGCCAGTACCAAGCCCATGGTCAGTGGTAGCTGTTGTTAACATTATCATTATCAGGTAAGGATCCGTGACAGATGGCCTAATCCACCCCCAGCGGCAGGGAATTAATAACCCTTCTAGCAAGACCCATATTCTAAAAGGGGCAGAAGCACTGACTGTAAAAGAGAGACTAGAAGAGTTGATCTTAACAAAAACTTAAGCCTTAGAAAGATGTGTTTGGGGGCAGAAGATACAATTACAGTCTACACGTATTCAAAATTCCTGAAACCCAACAAAGTAAGTGTTTATTTGGACTAAGACTGAGGGATTGTAGTAAGAGGTATACAGTGGAAAGTTAAAAAGTGGGGGGGAAAAGACAGGTTGCAGTAAGATTAAAATAAGAATTGTGGAAGCAGAGGATTGTCTTCCTGGGAATGAGGAATTATTTGGTAGGCTTAAAGTTAGAGAGGACCAAACAGCAGATGGTTCTGTACTGTTACAGAGGCTCCTAGAAGACACAGAGCGAGGGGATGATGATGGTTGCTTCTTTGTTCTCTTTGCCTCTGACTGGCCAAGTCAGGGGTCAAGGAACCTGTTTCTCGTTGGCCAAAGAAAAACACCCCAGGTAACGCTGTACAGTGAGAGTCCCAGGGCTGCTGGAGGCAAAGTGAGAAGGTCGGTGTTTGTTTTCCTAGGCAACAAACGATGCCCTTAGTCAGTAAAGTGATAATGTCCACAGCCCCCTCCCTGATGGCTGGAACTTGATCTTTCTGGAGGGAAAGAGTCTTAGCAAGTATCAAATTCACCCACACTTGCTGCTGCTGCCAGATCTCTTAAAATGTCAACGTGCTGACGGACACCTGGCTCGTTGCCAGAGGAGCCACCAGCCAGCAGCCCAACCTGGAGAACAAAACACACCACCATCCTTCCGCCCAGAGTTTGTTTAAGGGACTTTGTCTTCTACCTACTTGACAGCCTTCAATATTGACATTCTCCGTGGTGAAAGCTGGGAATTCAGAGCACAGTGACCTCAGTGCATCCAATTCTTTCTTTGAAATCCCACCTCTTGCATGATGTATTCCTCAAGACCAGGACCATCCATAGATAAACGCTCCTTCCCTTGTCCCATCTCATGTCAGGGGCATCCTGCTGTCACTGTTCATTAGATCAACTTCCTCATAATAGAAGTAACTATTACAGTAGACAGTACAGGGGTGGGTTGGTTAACGGGGCCTGTGATGGCTCAGAGAGGTTTCCTATAAGAGGAAACCCTCAATTTTTAGTCAAGAGTAGGGTTTTCCTAGATAGATGAGGGGAGAATGGAATTCCAGCATAGAGACTCGGAGAAGAGTTGATGGGTGGGGTCATACCCGTGGTCCTGTTTGCTTGGCTTGAGTATTCAGGGGGCACTGAAAGGGGTTTGTAAAACTAAGATCAGAAAGGGCTTTGCATGACATGTCAAGGAATTTAGACCTTGGGGACAAAGAAAGCAATTTAGAGTTTTGAACACTAGTGACATGATTATATCTATTGAGAAGGCTCACTCTAGTAGCCATGGGGAGATGGATTGGAAAGTAGCAAGGGAAACCAGGGTACTGGTTATTTAAATCACCTCTGTGAAAAATGATGGGGGCCTGAAATAATGCAGCCATGTGGATGGGGAGTGGGAAGTAGGTGTGTGAGGAGGGGAACTTGCTCATTGTAAAACTGGTTGGCAGAGGAAAGGTTTCTGGTGTGTGTTCATGGTTAGAATTCTGACTGTGCCACTTCATAGCTGGGTGATCTTTTGATGAGCTTTGGTTTTAGAATCTCTGAGACAAGATTGTTTTAAAGATTAAATAAAATAACAAACTTAAGGAAATCAGCCAGTGCCTTGCATATAGAAAATGCTCACGTGGTGGCATCACAAGTAATGGGTGCAACGTGGGAAGAATCTCAGACGACCGATGACATCCGGGTTGCCCACCGCCATATTTGCTCAGGTCTGGAATTCCTCTATTAACGAGAGCAATATTTAAGGACAAACTTTTCCCATTCACTTTTGCATGTCCAGTGCCTATTTTGGTGCCCTATATGTGTTTTTCAGATTGAACGTAATTATTAAATTTAATCGAGTCGACTTTAAGGTGGAGACAGGAGGAAGAAAGTATCAGGGTGGCAAATTTATTGCTTGGATGATGATTTTGCACTTTTCACAAACACGTGCTTGCTTGATACAGCAGATGGGTTCAAGCAGATGACGCTCTATTCTCTGGATTTTACAAAAGGGAACTGAAGTTCTGGTGGGGGGAGGGGGCAGTGAGGCACTTGTGCAAGGTTTGTTCCTGAGTAGTGGCAACGCTGGGAGAGTTGCTTTGAATCCCAGGACATAGCCTGTTAGGATAGAGGCCCTCTCAGAGCTCAGGGTATCCTCAGAAGAGGTGGTAGCTTCTTTAACTGTATCCTTGTGGGCATCCTCTCCCTCCTAACTGGACCCGGCTGCTGTTTGCAGAGCATTCAGATGCTGAAAGGTGAGTTGGAAATTCTACAAACAGCAGCAGTGGACACAAGACAAAGGACGGGCATTTCTGGAGCACACAGTTGAGGACTGGCCAGCACCAAGCCCTCTCTTGATCACCCCGGCTCCTGTGGATATGACACTGCTGAGATCTGTGACGATAAATGACAAGGACTATACAACAATCTAGGCCTCTTTCCACCCCTTTCTTCTTTCTTCCCTGTTCCCACCCTTGAAATGGCATTCTAATGTTTATGGAACAAGACCTGCCTGGCATTGGAGAGTTCCCCTGGCACCACCTGCCTTTTCTGTCCCTCATCTGTCCTCCTCCCTTTACAGGCACCTTCTCTTGTAGCCAGTCTGAATGACCTTGGGCCTTCCTGCTCCTGAAACTTTGCCTGTGCGTATAGTGTCTTACGCTGGGGGCAGGTAAACTTGACTTCAAGCCCCCACTCTGAAATGTATTAGCTGTGTGATCTTGGGCAGGTTTTCACAACTTCCCTGAGCCTTGGTCTGTTCATCTTTACCAAGGAGATAATAATCCCTTCCTTGAAGACTTGTGCCGAGAATTAAATAAGCAAATGTATGCCAGGTGCTATCACGTACCAAGTACTGGGTACCATCCACCCTCATCTTCTAAGGTCAATTCAAGACCAGCCTCCTCTGTATCCCTGGTCATCACACAAAGCAATCTCACCCACCTCTGACTCCTCGAAAAATAATAATAGATGAGGTTTACTGAGTATTGACTCTGGACCCAGTACTATTTTCGTGGATAATCTCAGCTGATGGCACCACAAACTTAGGAAGTAAGCATCCTTCCTACCTGTGTGTTAGAGTCTTAGAAACTAAGACTTAGCAAGAGTCAGCAATTTGCTTAGGGTCAAGCAGCTAAGTGGGAGCAGGTGGATTCCAACCCAGGCATTCTCATGCAGGGCCAGCACTTCAACTGTGATGCTGTGCTGGATCTGAGGTGTCTGCATCTGAAAGTGACATCCTGGGAGACGTAACCTAGAGTTCCTCGTACTATGTGTTCCACTCAGCAGGCACTTCGGGAGGCCCTAGTATGTGCCAGCTGTGCGCAGAGAGAACAAACAAGCAAGGTCCAGTCGTAAGGAGCTCAGAGTCAATTGAGAGGGACACAGGCACATAAATCAATGCCACTCGACACTGCAGGCATGGCACCTGAGCTTGTGGGCAAGCGTGGTCACGGTCAGTCCAGGGAAGTCAAGGAGGGCTTCATGGAAGAGGTGGTCAGATGTCTTCCCGTCTGGCACCTTTCTCAAGAATTAGCATTTCTGGATCATCCCTTACCTTTAAACTCCTTTTTTTCCCTTCTTCCCTTACCTTTAGAGGGAGGAGTTTGCCTTATAATCTTAGGATGTTATAACAAAATACCATAGACTGGGTGGCTTAAATAATAGATATTTGTTTCTCACAGTTCTGGAGGCTGGAAGTCTGAAGTCAAGTTGTCAGCAGGGCCAGTTCCTGGTGAGAGCCCTTTTCTTGGCTTACAGTCAGTCACCTTCTCACTGTGTCCTCACATGTCAGAGAGAGGGAGCTCTGGTCTAAGAAGAAGCTCCTCTTCTTATAATGGTACTAAGTGCATCACGGTGCCCACCCTCATGACCTCAGTTAGCCCTAATTACCTCCCAAAGGCCCCATCTCCAAATACCACCATATTGTGGGTTATGGCTTCAACATATGAATTTGGGGGGAACAGAAGCATTTCGTTCATAACAGAGGTCTTTAATATAACCAAGTATTAGATAGAATTCTGCAGGTATAGTAGCATGGTGAAGTCATACAATGAGAGAGAGGAAAACAAGGGAGTTATCTCTTTGTGTTGTGGATGCTCCTGTGAAAGATCTAAAGCTTGGAAGATCCAACATCACTGCTTTCAGGCAGCAGAAAGTCATCAGGCAGGGAGGTTCTGAGGCAGCCCCTCTGGGATGCAAAGACAAAAGGGCTGTGAAGGAGGAGAAAACGAAGATTCCAAGAGAGGGTGAGACTCCTAGCTGTCCTTCCAGGTGGATTCTGCAGAGAAGGACAGGTTAAGAGATGGGGAAGGGAAGACATGTCTTGTATCTCCATCTAGACTTTCCGTGTGGGTGTGACCAGCAGGGACGTTTATTCTGGAATCATACTGATCGTGCCCAGGCGCCCTTCCTGACACAGGAAGCATAACTAAAGAGAGAGCAAGAGCATCTTCTCTGTGAAGCCAGGAACCCTGTTTTGCTTTGTGCAAAGTCAGGGCTCCATTTGAATTTTGAACCCCTACTCAGTGGCTGCTCCCTCAGCATTGACTCAGCCATGACTGATCACTCACAACCATGATCCCAGCCCATGCTCCTCCCATGCCCCTCTGTTTCCTCTCTCTGCTGCTCTAGATTTTGTTGCTAGACCTCCCATTCTGCACTCGACGCCCAGCTGTTCTCTCCCACCCACACCAGGGGGTCCGCACTCCTCTCTCTGTTCTCTGTTCTGTCTCCTCCTTACAGTCGGTCAAGTTTGAAACTTGCAGGGTTTATGATCCGTTCCCGTGGGGCTCTTGATTCTACATATCTTTCCCTTCTGGTGCCACTTTGCATCCAAAGATGCGCCAGTGGACATTTTTACCGAGTGGGATGGTAAAAAGATCCTGGAGTTGGTGTCAGAAAATCTTCCATCTCAGTCTCAGCTCTCTCACTTACCGCCAGGGAGATGTAGGTGTGTGTCAATCCCTCTGACCCCAGGCTCCCTCCTGCCAGGGTTTGTGAGGGCCACCACCAAAGCTGTGGAGTTAGCACTGCACACACCACCTCCTGATAAATGGGGCTGAAGTGTGACACCCACACACCAGGGCTGGTGAAAGAGCCCTGTCTTGGGCTCTGTTCCTGAGAGGAGAGGAAAGAGGTGCAGCTTCAGAGACTCCAAGCCCTGCGGGCAAACAAGCCCATAAGAACCCGACAAGTTCTTTCCCGGCCACAGTTAGGGAAACAAAGGCTCCCTTTAGGCTGCACCCTTCTCCCTAAGTCCCTGAGCCTCCTCCCTGCTTCTCAGAATGTCCACAGGAACAGGTGGCCCTTGTCTTGGTGATACAGAAAATTAGGTTCAAAGAGACTGATGACTCATTTGAGGTCACTGGAAAAAAGCTGTCAGATCTCTACCTGGGTTCTGCTCTCCCATCACTGAGTCTGCTCCCCCCAGCACTACTCCTCATCTGCTAATTAAGAAGCTACCTGGTGGGGGCTTCCCTGGTGGCGCAGTGGTTGAGAATCTGCCTGCTAATGCAGGGGACACGGGTTCGAGCCCTGGTCTGGGAAGATCCCACATGCCGCGGAGCAGCTGGGCCTGTGAGCCACAACTACTGAGCCTGCGCGTCTGGAGCCTGTGCTCCGCAACAAGAGAGGCCGCGATAGTGAGAGGCCCACGCACCGCGATGAAGAGTGGCCCCCTCTTGCCGCAACTGGAGAAAGCCCTCGCATAGAAACGAAGACCCAACGCAGCCATAAATAAATATATAAATAAAATTAATTAACTAATTAATTAATTAATTAATTAATCTGCCTGGTGAAGCAAGTGCCTTTACAAAACTCCCTCTGTTTGCAAAGTGCTATTGAAATGTGGTTACAAGAGGAGCCTCCTATGAGTTCCCCATCCTGGAGGACTTTACAAGCTGAGCCCAGACAGGTGACAGATGACGTCTGACCAGTCCCAAGTGGTGCTAGGGGCTGCACTGAACCTGGAAGCAGGTAAGGCTGAATGGAAAAGGAGAGTCTGAGTAGTACTGAGAAAGAGAGGGGAAATCACACAACGCAGAGAAGGTGGAGGAGGCGTGTTCTTGGAGCAGCTACCAGCTGAGAGAGGTGGGGCCTCGGTGGGTGTCGACCTGGCCACCCACTGCCTCTCTAGGGTTATCCGCCACCATCTGACCCCAGGCCGCCCCGGAAACCAGGGCTCCAGGTGTACTTGCTGTTCCTGGAACACGCTGGGCTCCTTCCTGCCTCCCTGACTCTGTACACATATTTTCCCACCCTGGAACGCTCTTTTCCTCTCGGGTCTACTGGAAGAAGAAACACCTGGCTCAATCTCTCCTCTTCAATGAAGCCTTTGTGGACTTCTGTAGGCAGAGATGACTACTACCACTTCAGGCTCCATCTGAATTGCAGGGAAAATAACAACAGGTTCTTGAGGGCTTAGTGCGCGTGCGTGTATATATGTATGTGTGAACTATATAGAGATCAATAGATAGACAGATAAAAATCTCACTCAATTCTTAGAGCAGCTGTGCACTATTATCACCATTTTACTGCTGAGCCTCCAGAATGGAGGGTTGGAGAGTTTAAGGAACTTGCCCAAGATGATTCAGCTCCTGAGTTTGGATTGAAGCTCAAACTATTGCCTCCTTTCTCAGACACTAGGAAATGCTTTCTATATGCAGAAGCCTATGACATCTGATTCATTTACCTAACTGCCTCTCCTTCTGTCAGGGCCTGGCTCTGGAGCAGAAATCCAGTGCACATCTATTGAATGGAATTGATTTGAAGAGAGCTGGCAATTAGAAGGCTTCAGAGACGGCGCTCAGGCAATGGGACAAGGTGCTTCAGAATAAGGTGCCCACAGCAAGGTCACCATGAGAGCACCTAAGTGCAGAGCAGGGAAGCTGCCAAGGAGCCCAGGTAACTGTCCTGCATGTTCCTGAACCCAGATCAAGGCCCTCCAGCCTCCCACACTCCACAGCCTACATGGCTATTGCGATGGAAGGAGCCTGCAGGGGCCCTCGGACCCCCGCACCCCATCACCACCCGCAGTCACCATCACTGTTGGCTATTCTGCAGCTTCCGCTCCCCTCCACCCTCTGTGTCCCACTTGCGAACCCTCGCTGGTCTCTGTCCACAGACAGTGTTCACAGCTTCCAAGAATGTCAATTGCACAGAGGCAGGATGCTTCCCCGCCTTTCCCATCACCACTTTAAAGCACCCAGCATGGCAAGAGAGGAAGGAGGCTGTGAAATTCTGCTCACAGGAAGACGATGGGCTGCTTGGTGTTTTATTGTTTGTTTTTCCAAGCTTGAGATCCCTCCCTTCTTCCATCAGGCACAAAACCACTAGGAGACCAGTGGCTGGGGCTGGCCTCCCAAAGCCAGTGAGCGCCAACAGCAGAATGGATGCCAGGCGCACAGGACAATGGCCTCTTCAAGCCACAGAAAGTTGCTCAGTGCTGTATTGTTTGCATGTGATGCAGCTTCTTGAACACACACAAACACTCCCATTTTTACCAGCCCCGTGACGGTGACTTAATTACTGCTGAAGATGCGAGAGCTGATTCAAACTGCAAACCTCTCTCCCCACCCTAAAAGGGAAGGAAACAAAACCAAGCCCCACATACAGAAAAAAAAAAAAAAGAGCCAAGCATTGTGCAGGGTGGGAACTCTGAAGCGGGTACCAGGTGCATTAATTACACTTGATCGAGTGTTGGTTTACGACTGCGGTCGCTGGTGTGTGATGATCTGGCCCAGCATCTGTGCCGAAGGATATCCTTGGTATTTTGCAAAGCAAGATGAATATTGGCCAGATGGTGACTTCACGAGGACATAATTCACATAGCATTTTGCTGCCCCAACACAGATTTCTGTGAAGGAATCTTGAATGCCATGCCGAACAAAACAGAACAAGAAAACCCAACCCCCTGAGGAGAAGGTGCAGCCGTAAATTGAAGATTAATGGTCTCGACAGTGACTCCGACAGGAGCCCAAATGGCAGGCAGATCCCAGGCTCCGAGCTGCACATCTTGCCAAGCCGTGTCCCTGTCACAAGGTGTCACTCCTCAGGAAATGTCACTCCTCAGGAAATGTCACTCCGCAGGAAACTGGGTCACTTACCTATTTTGTTAATTAAGTTTGCGTGGGGACAGGCCTCGTCAGCACCTGCTTGCTCAGTAATTTGATTTTGATGGTGACCAAGGGAAGAATATGCTTTCGGCTTCAGCAACCAGGACTCTTTCTGGGCGCCAGAAAGGACACTGGGAGAGGAGCAAACGTCTCTTGAAAACTCTTAAAAAGAAAAAAAAAAAAAAGCCTGGTGTTATTGGGCCATGAGCTAGCAAGCAAAATAGCCCAGTTCCAAGTTGGTTTAAGAAAGTTCTTGCTCTGAGGAGTAACGTGTATCTGACCCACATGGAGTTAAAAGAGTAGGCGTCACACACCTGTCGGTGGTATTTTAAGTGTGGTCAGCCTGTCTGGAATCCGTGCAATTTCTACAACCTACACACTTCAGTCCTAAACCACAGAATGAGGACACGCAGACTGAAGGTCACTCTGCTTCAAAACAAGGTCAGCCCAATACAGTTCAGAAGCAAATATAACCAGGGTAGAGTATGCGGCTTGGGTTTGGTCTCCTCATCCCTGGGGTCTCTGCCCACAGACCCTCCGTGTCATAATGATGAGGGGCCCAAGAGGCAAGACTGGTCCTCGCCTCCTTCAGGACAAAAGCCAGCCTAGAAAACGATGTTGCTGCATTGTGTTTTTGTTGTTGTTCATTTGCTTCAAAGGGATAATCACATCATGTTAAAGGAATAAATAAGAGGAAAAACACCAACTGAGGCCACACCCGCTTGCACACCCACTGTGTGAGACTCACACATCCCCATCCATCAGTCCCTGCAGCCTGCTGGCAGGTGTACTTGAGAGAATGGGCCCTGGCCTCAAGTGGTCTGCTGTGTGACCTCATAGAAGCGACTTGATCTCCCTGAGAGTCAAGGTCCTCAGGAGTTAAACAGGAGTAAGAAGAGGACCTAGTTCGCAAGCTGGTAAAGACTGATTGAGAAGATGCTTTGAAAGCATAGTACGGAGCCTGGCACTTAGCAAGTGCTCATAAAAGGTCAGCAACTATTATTACCCAGCGTGGCAGCTGTGGAAGTGAAACAGTCTCTAAACCTCCACCAAGGGCACATCTGTCTTAAGCGGTAAAAATAAGATCGGAACCCAGGCCCGTCTGGGCTCTTGCTTCCTGCTCTGTTCGATGGATGCAAATTCATGGCACAAAGCCCAGTGACAACAGGGCCTCCTCTACTGGCATGATTTGGCAGGCTACCCTGGCAAACAGCCCACCTTGCCCCATAAAAAAACCTCTATTGTTTCTTAGGAAGGCTTTTTGATGCCCTCCAAGTAAAATGCTATTTGCTGTGCCCCCAGAACAGAAACTGCTCAGGGGGGCGGGCCCCTCCTGCTAGGAATCTGGGGGCAGGCGCCAGCCAGGAGGGGCCGGCAGGGTGACTCAGCAGAAAATGACCTGCTGCTCAGAGCCCGCCCACCCTGCAGGCCAGAAAAGGAAGGCCTCTGTGAAGCAAACAGAAAAGGACACTGCTCAGGTCCCAGGGCCCAAAGTGTCCTTTGTCCATGGGGACTTCAGATGGGAACCGCCCGTGTTGACATTTCAGCTGGCAGAACAGGCCAGGCCTGGCTGGGAGAGGCAGGAACCCCCCTGCGGTGCTAGGAGCGATGGTCCACACCCTGCAGCCTCTGACTTGAGCTCTTTATGCATATTAACTGGTTTAATCTCATAGCTATGAGTTGTCTTTTTCATTATTCCCGTCTTGAAAACAGGGAAACTAAAGCACAGAGAGGGCAAATAACTAACTCAGGATAACACAGCCATTAAATGGGGGAGCTGGGATTAAACCAAAAAAGTCTGGCTTCTAAGCGAGGGAACACAGCGGCCAGCTCTGACCTGGCTGCAGGCTATTCCCTTCCTCTGTGCTCTGGGGCTCCTGGGGGAGCTTGGAGTTGAAGGCAGCATTTCACAGTTCCCTAAACCTGAGCACTTCCCTCCATCCCTGCTTCACCTGCCCTGTAAAGGCCTCATCTCTCTTCCCTGGATGCTGTCATTACCTCCTAACTGGTCCTCCATTCATCCAAACTCCCTACCCTCAGCCATCCTGCCTCACAGTTGATGCTGCAGCAGAACTTCTGCTTAGAGGGCCCACACACGCGGTGCTGGCCCTGCCCTGTCTCGGCTCTTGCTGTCCTTACTGGGAGCAACATTCCTCCCCAGCCTCTCTATGACCGACTGTGCCAGTCAGCACTCCACTCATGTACCCTCCAGAGTGTATGTCTAATGCTGTGCTTGAGGGCAGAGAACTTGTCTATGACTTTGCATCTCCCACCTTGGGCACCATTCCTGACACACAGCAGGTACTCAACGAAGCCTCGTTACACAAAATGAATGATGGGTGACTCCATCGCTTGCAAGAGTCAAAGTACCACCCCTGCAGGGGTCAATGGAGAGTCCCTGTGGCTGGCTAAGGACTTGCAGTCCTCTACTTCCGGGTCCCTGGAAGGATGCACTCACTTCCTGGCTCCGTGACACTGGGGGATGAAACTGACATGTGGCCAGTTCTGGCCAACAAGTTGTGAACGGAAGAGAGGTATGTCGCTTCTGGGCTGAACATTCAGTTACAGGGCAAGACCCTCAGAGCGTGGTGACCAGCACATTGGAGATGGCAGCAGTTTCATCGGCCTGAGCTCCTGTGACAGTGAGAGACAGAATCCTGTGATGAACATGTCATGTAAGATCACATCTTTGTTGTTGGAGGCGCCTGAATTATCTTCGGCTAACCTTTCTTATCCTGAGGGACGTACCCTGAATCTATTTTTAATAAAATCTTATGACCTGGAAAGCCATATCTGAGGCAACCTAAGGAAAATTCAGATGCTAAATCATTTGTAAAGAGCCTTTTGTTTCTAAATCAGTCCCAAACAGTAACAGTTATTTTTTGTTGTTATATTTGTTATAACTATTGTCATTTTTTACAGCAAATAGCTGACAGATGTCAAAATGGTGAACACCATGAGATAAATAACTGCTGTTTAATCACAGTGATGGGTGGTGAGTAGCCCCGGCCCATGCTACTGGGGGGCCTGAACCAGAGCACTGGTGCTGGTAACTTCAGAACATGTCTGGCAATTCGAGTCTGGTGTCTGCCCAACACTGGTCTTGATTGCTCATGCCCAAATCATCAGCTTTTATCTGTGGTTGCCCTAGTTCTTATATAAGGCCGTGGTCCTGAGAGCTCCCCCTGGGATCCAACTGGCTTTAGAAAGGTGTCCAGCACTAACCTCAGATGAGACCTAATTCAGGTGAGGGTCAGAGATGGGAGGGTCTTTGAAAGAACCGTCCTTCTCCATCAAATTCTTCTTCGTCTTCTTTCGCCTTCGGCTTCAGGCACCCTGTGGTCCTCACTTGCCAGCTCCTCTCCAGCCTTACCACTGGGCTCCACTTCCTCTTCTTGCCCAAACGATAGCATCGTTTACTAGACTTGTGCCTCTTTATCTTCAGACTGCAGGCTTCCTCTCCTCTGTGGCTTATGGCCTCCATTTGTGACATGATTCACTGGGAGAAGCTCACTTTTTCCACCTTTACCACTTCACCCTGCCAGGAAGGCTGTTCTGAATTGCTCACACCAAGGACAAAATTTCGCAATGTCACTGGGGCAGAGGAGAACATTTGTAAGAAAATAAGAGACCGATTTTAGAGTCTTAATTTTATAAAATTACTCTGTTTGCCCTCCCTGACCTTCTGTCTCTCTCCCTCCCTCTCTCTCTCTCTTCTTCCCCTAATTCCCTTCTCTCTCTAATTCCAAAATCAGTCATAATAATGATGGCATTGGCTTCCACTGTAGGGTTAGGTGTTTGGGGCAAGCTCTGCTCTTGAGTTTGTCCTCCCTCGACTTTTATGACCATTTGGATGGTAAGGCCTCAGGGAGAGGCAAGGATCAGAGGATAGGATCAAGAGAAAAGGGCCCATGTGACTGCTCATCTGCCTTGCACTTGGCGTCAGATGGGCCAGACTCCCAAGTTGTCATGCTTGTTGTCTGTCCTGGTCCATCAGAGCGGGGACTCCCCAGTGGGACTGAGAGTCCAAGCACCTTAATAATAAACTGTGTGGACTGGTCCAGAGTACCCTCTCTACTACCCCCTGGGTGCCCAGAGACTTCTCCTCCTGGTATCCCTCTCTCTTCTTTTCAAGAGATAACTAACATCTTCAACTATCACTTCTAAAATGAATTAAATATCTTTATCTTTATTCCTCACTAAATTTGAATGTTTCACATCTTTCTTCCAGGATTATTCAAGAGCTAGAGCCACAGCTACAGACACAGAGGTAGAGAGCGTGCACCTACCAAGGGTCAGTCATTGTCCTATGCACATGATATGCCTTATCTTAGTTCATCCTCACAACCATCAAATGAGGTAACTGTTGCTTAAGAGAGTTGAATTTAAATAACTTGCCCAAAGGGACACCACTGGGAGTGGTGGAACCGATAGACCCCTGGAGTTCACCTCTTAACCACCGCACTATGAATACTCTCTAGGTCTACCTAACATCTCACCACCCCTACACACTCAACCAGCCAAAAACTCACCAGGGCCTCCTAAGTGCCTCTCTTTATAGACTCTCATTTTCAGCACACAGGCTGCCCACCCCAGCTTCATATCTTGCCCTCAGTCTGAGCTCCTCTCTCTTCTCACCCACAGCATCTACTGAGTCACTGAAGTTTGTTGTTTCCTTCTTTGTGTAGCTTTTCATACCCTCCCTTTCCTCTTGGGTCTCACTGCCACCCCCAAGCCCAGTCCTTCATGATGTCATGTCTGAACTACTGTAATTGCTCCCCAATTTGTTTTCCTGGTTCCTCCCTTCATCCTGTACTTATTATGATGTGATTAATTTTCCCAGATTGTTACTTTGCACACATTGGCTTCTCCATGCTTACACTCTGCAGGGGTGCCCCATTTAATAAAGTCCATCCCCTTCCCCAGGATCTACGATGTGATTACCTCAAATTCTCTAGTAGAATCTTCATCTCCTACCAAGCTGGTTGTTTCTTCAACTTTCTTCAACATATATTGTGTTTTCCACACCACTTTCCATAGAGTTCCTCTGGAGTGAATGGCCTTTATCTCTCTCTCCACTTGCCAATGCTCTGACCTATCTTCAAGGGCTACCATAGGAATATTACCCTCCATGGAGCATTCCCCATGCACTCCAACCTTCCCAGATTATTACCACTTCTGAATCTTATAATTGTGTCGGGACCACACATTTGGTTCGAAGCCAAAGATGCCTTAGTCATCTTTTATGAGGCTATCTGGTCTCAGCTACTAGTTTATACACTCAGAGTGGATCTTTGCTTGACTGTAACTAAACATCTCTAATTTTCCAGGACAATATGGAATCAAAATATTGTGCTTGTTGTAAGATCATAAACCCTGATTTTGCTTCAGAAAATAGAGTAGATGAAGACCCATATATCCCATTTTTATCTCCAGTGCCTAACTCAAAAGTATGTAATAAAAACTGGTCAAGTCTGACTAGGTCTTTTTTTAGCCATATGACCATACATTAGTCTCCTTCCTTCTCTTGGCCTGTTATTTAAAATGTGGAATTGGGTTAAATGAGTGATTGCCAGAGTATAAACATTGCAATTCTTAGAGTTCTAGAGACCTTTTTTTTTTTTTTTAATTAATTAATTAATTTATTTATTTTTGGCTGTGTTGGGTCTTCGTTTCTGTGCGAGGGCTCTCTCTAGTTGTGGCAAGGGGGGGCCACTCTTCATCGTGGTGCACGGGCCTCTCACTATCGCGGCCTCTCTTGTTGGGGAGCACAGGCTCCAGACGTGCAGGCTCAGTAGTTGTGGCTCACGGGCTTAGTTGCTCCGCGGCATGTGGGATCTTCCCAGACCAGGGCTCGAACCCGTGTCCCCTGCATTAGCAGGCAGATTCTCAACCACTGCGCCACCAGGGAAGCCCTAAAGACATTTTTAAGAGTGTTCTGGGGGAGACGGAGAGGAAGGAGGGCCAAGCACATAGGCCCCCCATCTTCCAGGTCCTCACACCTTCTTCAGAGTTCCTCGTCATAGATTTATTTCATAGGTTTATATTTCTGCCCACAATTTCATTTCTACAAAGCATTCTCCATGGCTTTAAAATATTTGAAAATTACTGGAATAGATTATTTCTAAAGTTTCTTCCAGCTTTTCCTTTTTTTGTCTGTTGCTGAAGATAAAGGAGAGTAATGCATGTATTGAGTCCTTACTATGTGCCAGGCACTGTACTCACTGCAGATACTCTGATTATTCCCATTTTGTAGGGGAGGTTAAGCGCTTACATTAAGGCCGCATGTGGTGAATAAAGTCAAGATGTGAGCTGAAAGCTTTGTGACTTAACCATTACACAGGCTTTGTGGTTTGTCCAGGGAGAAAGGTGAGGAACTGGAGCATGCCCACACTTTGCCTGCTTTGTGATGAGAAGATAGCCCAAATGACAAAGCAGGGCTTATGACCTTTGCAGAGCTGTTTGGTGAAGGTGGGTCAGTCAGCTGGTCAACCTTCATCTCATCTAGGAATGAAAAGCTTGGATAGGAATGTCTGTAATATCCATGAATGGTGTATGTTCTTATTTCTCTGTGTTGTTTGAAGTCTAGAAGAAAACTGGGCTTGCAGGGATTTAACTCGATCTGACCTTCTGAGGGTTAAGTATTTCTGGCGACACCGCTGACCTCTCCAGCAAACCACAACATGGCTCAGAACTCTTGGCATTGAATTGAGCCCACAAGAGCCTTCCCTAAGCTTACCCACAAACCAAGATACACAAGGCAGGTGTTTCTAGCCAGTGACTATCTTATACATAGCTATGCAAATCCAAGGCTTTACTGACCCTAAGAGACACCAGAGAATCTTAAATAGAAAATATGAACAAAGGAAACTGGCAATTCTATTCAGAGAGAACTGGTTCCCAACTGAAATCGATTCCAAGACAAGCAAGATTTAACCACAGTCAGACCATTTGCCTAGGAACCTTCATCAGGAACTAAATCACACAATAAAATCTGTAAGTTCCTTGTACCCAGTGCTGCCAAGATGTATGAGAGGGCCTGGCCCTGCCGCTCAGTCAAACCCAACAAATCATTTTCCCCTCTGCTGACAACGGCTCTCTGTGTGCTGTGGCCTGATTGGAAACCACATTAGTATTTAGCAAAAGCTGTTCCCTGAAGCTGATTTTCCAGGAGCCATGATATAATTTTGCTCGGAAGTTATGAGCCTGATTTTGAAACTGTTGATATTGTTATGGAAATTATGGCTGCACTTGATTCCAATCAATCGGGTTTTAATTTTTTTAAAAAACTAGGGCAGAGGAGTTGAATGAACAGGGAAATTAGGCCTTTAACAGAGAAAAAAAAACACAATAGAGTATTTCAGAGGAAGAATACAGTAAATTATAAAGCTGAAAAAATAAAACAAACCCATGGCATTTCTCTGCAATTCTAGCCCATTTTCCACCTCCTTCTGTTCATCCTTGGAGATATCTCCCCTTTCCCCCAAAACACTCACAGTCGCCTTAGCTTCAGTACCTTTTGTTTTATCACCTCCTGACTGGGGAGTTGCATGATTGAGGTCTCCCAGGCGGGGCTCTTGAGGACAGATAATAACTCTTTGTTGACTAGAGTTCCACCTTTCTTCTGAAGCTTTCAATGGCCTAGAATAAGGCCCTACAATATAAGTATAGCAGATGTTACTGAACTTCTATTTTCTGAGTAGAAAACTGAAGGAAGTGACACCCTAGTGGAAAGGCCATGACTCCTATTTTATTCATTTTCAAATTTGAGGAGTGGCCTTTATGTGTACTTAAAGAAATGGGGGGGGAGAGAGTTCTTTAATAGTTTCCTGAGAATAAAGCAGTTTTTATTTTTTAAAAAGAGAATGAAACAAAGGAAGGAAGGAAGGGAGGGAGGGAGGATGACAGAGAGCAAAATAAAGCCAAGACTACAATCATTCACTGTGGAATGAACCTACCAACGTAGGTTTTCCCTACAATGGCTGTAGTTTGCAAAAACATATAGAAAAAATAGACGCGGCCCCATCTTCTGGCAGTGTGGAGTAATAGCTGGAGCAAACATTGATTTTTGTGATGTCTTTTGTTTTGTTTTGTTTCTATTTTAAGGTACTCCTCGAGGTTTGTCTCTCCTGGAGGCAATTGTCATCAGGAGATAACTATTGCCTTATCAATATTTCTATTCCCAAAAGCAAAAATGGGACAGGTGAGTGGCTGTCAAGGAAGCTTTGGGATCTGACGCCGAAGCACATCTCGCGTCTGTCTGTGTGTATACCAGGCATCGGTCCAGAAGTCATAGCTGTCTTCCATGCAGAAAAAAGAGGTAATGCCCTTGGGAATAGCTGAGTGAAATAGAGAAACACCGTGGACCTGAATGTTCTAGAAAGATATTTTGTCAGCTGGTGCTGGTGACAGCCCCACCACGCAGCTCTGGCATAACAGGATGGCATCCACGTTCTGCAAGTACGATGGGTCATGGAGCACAAACGCAACCCTCACCTGCTTCTCAACAATGACTAGTTCTTCCCCAAGGCAAAAGCTCACAGACTCCAGATCCACCCAGAGCAGATTTCTGAGCAAGATTTCTGTGAAGCGTTTATGTGAGGTGGTGAGGATTGGCAGACAGGGCAGTGGTGACAAGAAGATGTGGTAATGCTTTCTTTTTCCTGAGATAAAACAAAGAGAAGTGTGAGAAGCAGCTGGCTGAGTCTGAGGGTTGGACCAACACAACGCTTGGTTTTCCTTCTTCTGTGCCCCCCAGGAGTGCCTGGCTATAGACCTTGTCATGGGATGAAATACCAGAGTCTTCCAGCTGGGGTGGGTCTGGATGAAGAGCTGACCCAAAAGGCACATTCCTTCTCCCTTTCAATCTCAAATGAGGGTCCCCAACATCCCATGGAAACGGCAATTTGTGAAGAGGTCAGATCATAACAACACTTTAAAACCTGAAACAGGATGGAGGTGCAGGAAATTAAGTACCTACGTAGGCTATAACACCAAGGACATGAGTCTCTTTGTTCTGAAGCCAGGGAAATGTCTCAAATTTCATATCAAAGTACAAACTAAAACCAAGAGCACCCATATGTGACATCTTGTGGGATCAGTGACCACGATCTCTCTAGAGCATGCTGGCACTGGCTTTCCCTGCCTCCACCGTTCAGTCCCATTCCAAGGGGGATTGGGGAATGCCGCTGAGGATTAACCTCAACACAGTCATAATATTGGCGATAACAGTAATAACAACTGCAATAACTAATCTATACTGTGCTCTTATCATATGCCAGGTACAATATGAAGCACTGTGCATGAACTGTCACACTTAATGTTTATTTTTTTTATGGACGTATAGTTGATTTACAATGTTGTGTTAATTACTGCTGTACAGCAAAGTGATTCAGTTATACATATATACATTTTTTATATTATTTTCCATTATAGTTTATCATAAGATATTTAATATAGTTCTCTGAGCTATACAGTAGGACCTTGTTGTTTATCCATTCTATATATAAAAGCTTACATCTGCTAACCCCAACCTCCCACTCCATCCCTCCCCCAACACCCTCTTGCTTGGCAACCACCAGTCTGTTCTCTATGTTCATGATTCTGTTTCTGTTTCATAGATAGGTTCATTGTGTCATATTTGGATTCCACATAAAAGTGATAGCATATGGAATTTATCTTTCTCTTTCTGACTTACTTCACTTAGTATGATAATCTCTAGTTACATCAATGTTGCTGCAAATGGCATTATTTCATTCTTTTTTATGGCTGAGTAGTATTCCATTGTATATAATGTACCACATCTTCTTTATCCATTCATCTGTCAGTGGACATTTAGGTTGTTTCCATGTCTTGGCTATTGCAAATAGTGCTGCTATGAACATAGGGGTGCATGTATCTTTTTGAATTATAGTTTTGTCTGGATATATGCCCAGGAATGGGATTGTAGGATCATATGGTAATTCTATTTTTAGTTTTATGAGGAACCTCCATACTGCTTTCCACAGTGGCTGCACCAACTTACATTCCCACCAACATTGTAGGAGGGTTCCCTTTTTTCCACACCCTCTCCAGCATTTGTTATTTGTAGACTTTTTAATGATGGCCATTCTGACTAGCGTGAGGTTGTACCTCATTGTAGTTTTGATTTGCATTTCTCTAATAATTAGTGATGTTGAGCATCTTTTCATGTCACACTTAATGTTTAAAACAAAGCTGTGATGCAGGTATTCTTATGAACCCCATTTTTTAGATGAAAAAGGGAAGATCAGCAAGAGCAAGATAGGATTAGCACACCAAAGATCATCCACTTTTTTTTTTTTTCATGTATTCATTAATTCAGTTTTCTGTTGAGCTCTGATTATGTCAGGTCATATTCGAGGCACTAGGAATACAGCAGTGAACAGAATATAGACAGGTTCTTGCTCTCATGAAACCCACATCAGATATATGGTAAAAAGATAACTAGGTCATGCCATGGAGTGAATTGTGTCCCCCTCCAAATTCATATGTTGAAGCCCTAAGCCCTAATGTGACTATACTTGGAGATAGGGCTTTTGTGGAGTAATTAAGGTTAAATAAGATCAGAGAGTAGGATCCTAATCCCATAGAACTGGTGGAATCTTAAGAAGAGGAAGGGAGCATCTCTTTCTCTCTCTCTCTCTCTCTCTCTCTCTCTCTCTCTCCTTCCCTCCCCCCACATGTGCTTAGAGGAAAGGCCATGTGAGGAATGATGGGATCAGGCAGCCATTGACAAGCCAGGAAGAGAACTCTCTCTAGAAATCAAATCCTGCCAGACCTTGATCTGGAACTTCTAGCCCTCAGAAATATGAGATATACATTCTGTGCTTAAGCCACATTCCAGTCTGTGGTATTTTGTTACATCAGCCCAAGCAGACTCATACATGCCGTAGTCAAGTGGTGGTAAGTGTTATGGAAATTGCCATCTTACATTTCAGTGATAGGGATTTCTATTTTATGTAGAGGTTAGGTATCCTTTCTGATAAGGAGATTTTAGGGAAGAAATACAAAAAAAGTGGAGAAGCAAACTAAGTGGGTATCTGGAGAAGGAGTGATCCAGGCAGGAAGCTCAGATATGGGAGGGTATTTGGAATTTCTGAGGAACAGCAAGGATGGCGGGACTAGAGCAGAATAAAGGAGGGGTTCTTACTAGGCGATGGGGTCTGAGAGGGAATGCAGGGGATGCACACTAGGCAGTCTGCTCCACAGTATAGGTGCCTGACTACATTCCATTTCCTTTTGTCCAGTAAATTTTTGTCCATCCCTTCATTTGCAGTTCTTTTGAATCACTCATTTAAAGAGTATCTCTTGTATATTGTATGGAATTGGGCTATGCTTTATGAACCAACTTGATTTTATAATTTCCTTTTAATAGGTGAGTTAAACCCATTCACATTTATTGATACGACTAAAATGTTTGTTCAATTTTGTCTTATTATCTTATATTGTGATATATGTATATATTACATTATACTTACTGTGTTTCCTTTTCTACTTGGTGTGCTGCCTTTTTTCCTCTTTTAGTATTTAGAAAAATTTTCATTTTTAGTCTAGTGGTTCTCTTGGTATTAATACTTTTTATAGTTCCACTAATTTTCTATTTTCTTACTTAACCTTCACTTATCTTCTATGTCTGATTTAAGAGGTATCTTTTTTTAAATTAATTTTTTTGGAGTATAGTTGCTTTACAGTGTTGTGTTAGTTTCTACTGCACAGCAAAATGAATCAGCCACACATATACATATATACCCTCCTTTTTGGAAACTAGAAAAATGGTATAGATGATCCTATTTGCAAAGCAGAAATAGAGACACAGACGTAGAGAGGAGGAATTGGGAGATTGGGATTGACACTTTACTTAAGAGGCAACCTTTTACTCAGTTTTAGAGGGTATCCTTTTACATCTAAAAGAGTTATTATGCTTTCCACTACCTCTCTTTTCTTTCCATTTTAAAATTTTTATTTATTTTCAACTATGCAAATAAAACTTTATTTGCATAGTTTTATTTGCATAGTTTTATTTGCTCTCCTGGTTGTTTCTATGTGTTTCCCTTTGTGAAGCCTCCATTGTTCTGTAACCCAGAAGTCTCCTCTGCCTGGCTTCAGAGATAGTCAGCAAAGCAACCATTCCTCCCTAGCTCTAAGTCTCCCTCAGTTACAGGTTTGGGTAGCCAATATGTTCCAAAGCTCCAGTTGTCCATTTCTTCTTATTATTTTCAATTTCCCCACAAAGACATATGTTTTCAATGATTTTGTCAACCAAGAAGGAAAGTCCTATTGACTAAGTAATAATTTCATTTTTGATTCACTTACAGGAAATGTTATCCTATCTGACAGCAGTCTTAGCAGAGTTGATAAAGTAACCACCAAGCAAAGAGGCATTTCATGCAGCCAGAGCTAAACTCTTAATGGCAGATGTTCAGTGTTCATTAAAACTATTTATGGACTTCCCTGGTGGTCCAGTGGTTACGAATCTGCCTTGCAATGCAGGGGATACGATTTCGATACCTGGTTGGGGGAACAAAGATTCCACAGGCTGCAGGACAACTAAGCCCACGTGCTCTAGAGCCCACACACCATGACAAGAGAGCCTGCACACAACAATGAAAGATCCTGTGTGCCACAACTAAGACCCAATGCAACCAAATAAATAAATAAAATATATTTTTTAAAAAACTATTTAGGCTTGACCTTCAAGATGGTGGAGGAGTAAGATGTGGAGATCAACTTCCTCCCTACAAATACATCAAAAATACATCTACACGTGGAACAACTCCTACAGAACACCTACTGAATGCTGGCAGAAGACCTCAGACTTCCCAAAAGGCAAGAAACTCCCCACGTACCTGGGTAGTGCAAAAGAAAATAGAAAAAACAGAAACAAAAGAATAGGGACAGAACCTGCACCTCTGGGAGGGAACTGTGAAGGAGGAAACATTTCCACACACTAGGGAGCCCCTCATGGGTGGGGACAGGGAGTGGGCGGTGGGGAAGCTTCAGAGCCATGGAGGAGAGCACAGCAACAGGGGTGCAGAGGGCAAAGCGGAGAGATTCCCACCCAGAGGATCGGTGCTGACCAGCATTCACCAACCTGAGACGCTTGTCTGCTCACCTGCCAGGGAGGGTGGGGGCTGGGAGCTGAGGCTCGGGCTTTGGAGGTCAGATACCAGGGAGAGGACTGGGGTTGGCTGTATGAAGACAGCCTGAAGGGGGTTAGTGCACCACAGCTAGGTAGGAGGGAGTGCAGGAAAATGTCTGGACCTGCTGAAGAGGCAAGAGGTCATTGTTCGGAGGTGTGCGAGGAGAGGGGATTCCTGCTCCGTGTGCCCACAGAAGGCAGAGCACCATTTAAGCAAACTCCAGAGGTGGGTGTGAGCCATGGCTATCAGCTCAGACCCCAGAGATGGGCATGAACTGTTAACGCTGCTGCCACTGCCACCGCTGCCACCAACAATCCTGTATGCAAGTGCAGGTCACACACACCCCAGGGAGCCTGTGCAGCATGCCACTGCCAGGGTCCCATGATCCAGGGACAACTTCCCCGAGAGAACACACAGCGTGCCTCAGGCTGCTGCAATGTCATGCCAGTCTCTGCCGCTGCTGGCTTGCCCCGCGTTCCAATTATGACTACCGCACCCCTCGCTCTCCCCAGCCTCATTGAGCAAGAGAGCCCTAATCAGCTGCTACTTTAACCCCCTCCTGTCTGAGCAGGGAACAGATGCCTGAGGGCAGCTTACACAAAGAGGCAGGGCCAAAACCAAAGCTGAGCCCCAGGAGCTGTGTGAACAAAGAAGAGGAAGGGAAATTTCTCTGTGAGGCCTCAGGAGCAGCAGATTAAATCCCCACATTCAACTTAATAAACTCTGAATCCATGGAATACCTGAATAGACAACAAATGCTCCCAAAATTGAGGCAGTGGACTTAAGAGCAACTGTAGACTTGGGGTTTGTTTTCTATGTCTGATTTGCTTCTGGTTTTATGTTTATCTCAGTTTAGTTTTTAGTGCTTGTTATCATTGGTGGATTTGTTTATTGGTTTGGTTGCTCTCTTCCTTTTTTATAATTTTTTTTTCCTTTTTTCTCCTTTTGTTGTGTGTATGTGTATGTTTCTTTGTGTGATTTTGTCTGTTTAGGTCTGCTTTTACCATTTGTCCTAGGGTTCTGTCTGTTTGGGTTTTTTTTTTTCTTTTTTTTGAGTTTATTTTTGCGTTGTTGTGGTTGTTTGTTATTTTTCGGTTTAAGAGTGTGTATATGTATGTTTCCTTGTGTGATTTTGGTCTGTTTAGTTTTGCTTTAACCATTTGATTTGGGTTTCTATCTGTTCTTTTTCAATTTTTTTTTTCTTCCTTTTCTTCTGAGCCATGAGGCTGGCAGGGTCTTGGTGCTCCGGCTGGGTGTTGAGCCTGAGCCTACAAGGTGGGAGAGATGAGTCCAGGACATTGGACCACCAGAGACCTCCCATCCCCATGTAATATCAATTGGAGAGAGCTCTCCCAGAGATGTCCATCACAACACAAAAACCCAGCTCCACCCAATGACCAGCAAGCTCCAGTGCTGGACGCCCCATGCCAAACAACTAGCAAAACATGAACACAAGCCCTCCCATTAGCAGAGAGGCTGCCTAAAGGCATACTAAATTCGCAGACACCGCAAAACACAACACTGGACATGACCCTGCCCACCAAAGTACAAGATCCAACCCCACCCACCAGAACATGCACCAGTCCCCTCCACCAGGAAGCCTTCACAAGCCACTGAACCAACCTTACCTAATGGAGGCAGGCACCAAAAATAATGGGAACTAAGAACCTCCAGCCTGCAAAAAGGAGAGCCCAAACGCAGTAAGTTAAACAGAGTGAGAAGACAGAGAAATATGCAGCAGATGAAGGAACAAGGTAAAAAACCACCAGACTAAACAAATGAAGAGGAAATAGGCAGTCTACCTGAAAACGAATTCAGAGAAATGCTAGTAAAGATGATCCAAAATCTCATAAATTAAATGGAGCAATTACAAGAAACATTTAACAAGGACCTGGAAGAACTAAAGACCAAACAATCATGAACAACACAATAAATGATATTAAAATTACTCTAGAAGGAATCAATAGCATAATAACTGAGGCAGAAGAATGGATAAGTGACCTGGAAGATAAAATGGTGGAAATAACTGCCAAAGAGCAGAATAAAGAAAAAAGAATGAAAAGAATTGAGGACAGTCTCAGAGACCTCTGGAACAAATTTAATTGCACCAATATTCAAATTATACGGGTCCCAGAAGAAGAAGAGAAAAAGAAAGGGTCTGAGAAAATATTTGAAGAGACTATAGTTGAAAACTTCCCTAACAGGGGAAAGGAAATAGTCAGTCAATTCCAGGAAGTACAGAGAGTCCCATACAGGATAAATCCAAGGAGAAACATGTGAAGACATATATTAATCAAACTATCAAAAATTAAACACAAAGAAAAAATATTAAAAGCAGCAAGGGAAAAGCAACAAATAACATATAAGGGAATCCCCATAAGGTTAACAGCTGATCTTTCAGCAGAAACTCTACAAGTCAGAAGGGAGTGACAGGACATATCTAAAGTAATGAAGGGGAAAAAACCTACAACCAAGATTACTCTACCAGCAAGGATCTCATTCAGTTTCCATGGAGAAACTGAAACATTTACAGACAAGCAAAAGTTAAGAGAATTCAGCACCACCAAACCAGCTTTTCAACAAATGCTAAAGGAACTCCTCTAGGTAGGAAACACAAGAGAAAGAAAACCTACAAAAACAAACCCAAAACAATTCAGAAAATGGTAACAGGAACATACATATTGGTAATTGCCATAAATGTAAATGGATTAAATGCTCCAACCAAAAGACACAGACTGACGGAATGCATACAAAAACAAGACCCATATATATGCTGTCTATAAGAGACCCACTTCAGACCTAGGGACACATACAGATTGAAAGTGAGGGTATGGAAAAAGATATTCCATGCAAACGGAAATCGAAAGAAAGCTGGAGTAGCAATTCTCATATCAGACAAGATAGACCTTAAAATAAAGACTTATTACAAGAGCCAAAGAAGGACACTACATAATGTTCAAGGGATCAATCCAAGAAGATATAACAATTGTAAATATTTATGCACCCACCATAGGAGCACCTCAATACATAAGGCAAATGCTAACAGCCATAAAAGGGGAAATCGACAGTAACACAATAATAGTAGGGCACTTTAACACCCCACTTTCACCAATGGACAGATCATCCAAAATGAAAATAAATAAGGAAACACAAACTTTAAATGACACATTAGACCAGATGGACTTAACTGATATTTATAGGACATTCCATCCAAAAACAACCAAATACACTTTCTTCTCAAGTGCTCATGGAACATTCTCCAGGATAGATCATATCTTGGGTCACAAATCAAGCCTCGGTAAATTGAATAAAATTGATATCATATCAAGTATCACTTCTGACCACAAAACTATAAGACTAGATATCAATTACAGGGGAAAAAAAAACTGTAAAAAATACAAACACATGGAAGCTAAAAAATACACTACTAAAAAACCAAGAGATCACTTAACAACTCAAAGAGGAAATCAGAAAATGCCTAGAGAAAAATGACAGTGGAAACACGAATACCCAAAACCTATGGGAAGCAGCAAAAGCAGTTCTAAGAGGGAACTTTATAGCAATACAATCCTACCTCAAAAAACAAGAAAATTCTCAAATAAACAACCTAACTGTACACCTAAAACAATTAGACAAAGAGGGGAAAAAGAATAGTAGAAGAAAAGAAATCATAAAGATCAGAGCAGAAATAAATAAAATAGAAACAAAGAAAACAATAGCAAAGATAAATAAAACTAAAAACTGGTTCTTTCAGAAGATAAAAAAATTGGTAAACCTTTAGCCAGACTCATCAAGAAAAAAAGGGAGAAGACTCAAATCAACAGAATTAGAAATAAAAAAAGAGAAGTAACAACTGACACTGCAGAAATACAAAGGATCACGAGAGACTGCTACAAGCAACTCTATGCCAATAAAATGGACAACCTGGAAGAAATGGACAAATTATTAGAAAAGCACAATCTTCCAAGACTGAACCAGGAAGAAATAGAAAATATGAACAGACCAATCACAAGCACTGAAATGGATACTGTGATTAAAAATCTTCTAACAAACAAAAGCCCAGGAGCAGATGTTTTCACAGGTGACTTCTATCAAACACCTATACTTCTCAAACTCTTTCAAAATATAGCAGAAGGTGGAACACTCCCAAACTCATTTAACAAGGCCACCATCACCCTGATACCAAAACCAGACAAAGATGACACAAAAAAAAGAAAACTACAGTCCAATATCACTGATGAACATAGATGCAAAAATCCTCAGCAAAATACTAGCAACAGAATCCAACAGCACATTAAAAGAATCATATACCATGATCAAGTAGGGTTTACCCCAGGAATGCAAGGATTCATCAATATACGCAAATCAATCAATGTGATACACCATACTAACAAATTGAAGGAGAAAAAACATATGATCATCTCAATAGATGCAGAAAAAGCTTTTGACAAAAATTCCACAAGAGTTTATGATAAAAACTCTCCATTATGTGGGCATAGAGGGAACCTACCTCAACATAATAAAGGCCATATATGACAAACCCACAGCCAACATCGTTCACAATGTTCAAAAACTGAAACCATTTCCTCTAGGATCAGGAACAACACAAGTTTTCTCACTCTCACCACGATTATTCAACATAGTTTTGGAAGTTTTAGCTACAGCAATCAGAGAAGAAAAAGAAATAAAAGGAATCCAAAATGGAAAAAAAGAAGTGAAACTGTCACTGTTTGCAGATGACATGATACTACACATAGAGAATCCTAAAGATGCTACCAGAAAACTACTAGAGCTAATCAATGAATTTGGTAGAGTAGCAGGATACAAAATTAATGCACAGAAATCTCTTGCATTCCTATACACTAGTGATAACAAATCTGAAAGAGAAATTAAGGAAACACTCCCATTTACCACTGAAACAAAAAGAATAAAATACCTAGGAATAAACCTACCTAAGGGGACAAAAGATCTATATGCAGATAACTATAAGACACCGATGAGAGAAATTAAAGATGATACAAACAGATGGAGAGATATACCATGTTCTTGGATTGGAAGAATCAACATTGTGAAAATGACTATACAACCAAAGAAATCTACAGATTTGATGCAATCCCTATCAAACTACCAATGGCATTTTTCACAGAACTAGAAAAAAAATTTCACAACTTGTATGGAAACACAAAAGACTCCTAATAGCCAAAGCAATCTTGGGAAAGAACAATGGAGCTGGAGAAATCAGGGTCCCTGATTTCAGACTATACTACAAAGCTACAGTAATCAAGACAGTATGGTACTGGCACAAAAACAGAAATATAGATCAATGGAACAGGATAGAAAGCCCAGAGATAAACCCACGCACATATGGTCACCTTATCTTTGATAAAGGAGGCAAGAATATACAGTGGAGAAAAGACAGCCTCTTCAATAAGTGGTGCTGGGAAAACTGGACAGCTACATGTAAAAGAATGAAATTAGAACACTCCCTAACACCATACACAAAAAATAAACTCAAAATGGATTAAAGACCTAAATATAAGGCCAGACCCTATAAAACTCTTAGAGGAAAACATAGGCAGAACACTCTATGACATAAATCACGGCAAGATCCTTTTTGATCCACCTCCTAGAGAACTGGAAATAAAAACTAAAATAAACAAATAGGTCTTAATGAAACTTAAAAGCTTTTGCATAGCAAAGAAAACCATAAACAAGGCGAAAAGACAGCCCTCAGAATGGGAGAAAATATTTGCAAACGAAGCAACTGGTAAAGGATTAATCTCCAAAATATACAAGCAACTCATGCAGCTCAATATCAATGAAACAAACAATACAATCCGAAAATGGGTGGAAGACCTAAACAGACATTTCTCCAAAGAAGACATACAGATTGCCAACAAACACATGAAAGGATGCGCAACATCACTAATCATTAGAGAAATGCACATCAAAACCACAGTGAGGTATCACCTCACACCAGTCTGTATGGCCGTCATGAAAAAATCTATAGACAATAAATTCTCGAGAAGGTGTGGAGAAAAGGGAGCCCTCTTACACTGTTGGTGGAAATGTAAATTGATACAGCCTCTATGGAGAACAGTATGGAAGTTCCTTAAAAACCTAAAAATATAGCTACCATATGACCCAGCAATCCCACTACTGGGCATATACCCTAAGAAAACCATAATTCAAAAAGAGACATGTACCACAATGTTCATTGCAGCACTATTTACAATAGCAGGACATGGAGACAACCTAAGTGTCCATCGACAGATGAATGGATAAAGAAGATGTGGCACATATATACAATGGCATATTACTCAGCCATCAAAAGATATGAAATTGAACTATTTGTAGTGAGGTGGAAGGACCTCGCATCTGTCATACAGAGTGAAGTAAGTCAGAAAGAGAAAAACCAATACCGTATGCTAACACATATATATGGAATCTAAAAAAAAAAAAAAAAAAGGTTCTGATGAACCTAGGGGCAAGAGAGGAATAAAGATGCAGTCATAGAGAATGGACTTGAGGATACTGGGAGGTGGAAGGGTAAGCTGGGATGAAGTGAGAGAGTGGCATTAACATATATACACCATCAAATGTAAAATAGATAGCTAGTCAGAAGCAGCTGCAGAGCTCAGGGAGATCAGCTCAGTGCTTTGTGACCACCTAAAGGGGTGGGATAGGGAGGGTGGGAGGGAGGCACAAGAAGGGGGGATATGGGGATATTTGTATACATATAGCTGATTCACTTTGTTTTACAGCAGAAAGTAACACAACATTGTAAAGCAATTATACTCCAATAAAGATGTTAAAAAATAAACTATTTAACATTGAAAATAGCTTTTGAATATTAGTTATTGCCTTTATAAAAGTCTGGAGGATCAACAGTCCCTCATTTGGGAATTGTTGCCCTGTCTGTTCAATCTCATTTATTCAGCAAACATTTACAGACAACTAGGGTTATAGAGAGGAAGAATTCTACCCAGCCCATGGAGAAGTTCTTTATGGATGGGGCTGGGGATGGGGGGTACAGATAAGCATAAATTACTATGCAGGGTTGTAAGCACCTGAATAAATGTTTGTTCCTGGTGGAGTGGAGTCAAAGGAGAAAAAGGATCAAGTCTCCTTGGGTGAATCAGAAAAGATTTCATGAAGGATATGTCTAAACCAGTTTCTAAGAGGATGAGTAAGGAAGTTTATAAACTCAACTTTTTCCAGGAATCAGTGCCTCTCAAAACCACCTTCCAAAAATAGTGAGAAACACATGTTGGAACCCACCTTCACACCTTCACTCCTCAAACACATAAACACACAAATGTATATACCAAACTCAAGAGAAATTGGATACATTCTGTTCTTTTTAAAAAAAGTGATGGTTTTAACTATGGGAGTATAGCAGAATCATCTGAAAAACTTTTTAATTTTCAAAACACCCAAGCAAGAGGCCTTTTTCCTAATAATCTTGCATCACCTTCAGTGTGAAATAGGATTGAGGCAATCACTGACATCAATGTTTATGCAACTTTGGTCTCTAATATGGAGAGAATTAGACTAAACCACCCCTGTCTATAACTCTAGATTTTCTCAAGGGACAGAAGACTTCTCTCTACAGAATTAAAATTTTCTCTTATAGGATGTAAAGCCATGTCAGTCATAACAACTTTGTTTATTTCTAGGGTAAATCACGGAAGGCTTCAGTTCTCAAAGAATAAGTTCATGAGCTCCATGGTAGTGGGGAGGGAGAGGCAGAGCTATTTCCCCAGCCCCCTGTAAGGTGAATCCAGTCAACAGTACCATCTGAGTGCTACCAGAAAAAGAGCAAGTCACTTCTCCTAGTGTTTCATTCTTCCAAGAAAAAATAAACCCACTGAGTTGGTCAATAGTTCATTTCATCTTGCTTTGTCAAAGGGAACAGGGAATCCTCTGAGAAACCTCTCTTAGGTGGAAGGGCCACCCATTACCCATCCAGTGACACCTAATTGTATCCTGATGAAAAGCTGTAGAGCTTTATGTGTCAATCTTCCAGTTTTGCAGGACAGCCCCAGTGGGATGACCAGCAATGTGTAGGCACATATCCCAGGAAGATGCTTAGGATTTTAAATTCAGGAGCCTGTTTTTCAGCTTCTCAGGTCTAAGCTGCCTGTGTGTTAAGGTGATGAGGGCGTGGGACAGTAAGAAGTGTCAGAGTCAAGTAACATGTTGGGGAGTGCCCCCCCTCTCGAAGCCTGCACCTTTTGTCAGGGACTTGCCTGTAGCTGTAGCCTTTATTTCTACACTGTCTCAGGACTCTGTGAAGAAACATAAGACAGTTTCTTCTCTCCTTTTAAATCTCAAATCTGGCAGAGTTATAGACTTCATGGGGGAGAGACAAGAAAAGCTCAGGAATTGACAACCATCGATTGTCATCGAGCACTTACTGTGAACTGGCTGGGGAACTGTGAAGTACTGGGGAACTGGGAAGTGCTGGGGAAATACCATGAGATACAGTCCTTGCCTTCTTCAAGCTCCTTGTCTGGGGAGAGAGATAGACAAGGACACAGCTGAACTATAAAGCATTCAGAATTATTGCAGAGATCTAGGCAAGAATGGGGTTGCCCCCAAAATCAAGCAGCCCAGTAACTTACTAGCCACCCCACCTCCTTCCCTAATCTCACCTCACACTCTCCCACTTTTCACTTTTGTCACATTTAGTTCCTATTGTTGCTCCAAATTGCTAAGCACTTTTCCAACTCAAGGCCTTTGCATTTGCTGTGGCCTCTGTATGAAAATACACCTCCCCCAGGTTTTGGAATGTCTGCCCCATTTTTGTCCCTCAGGTCTTGGCTTAAATTTGTCTCCTCCTGAAAGAGACCTTCTTTGAGGTCTCCTCAGACTCAGAAACTATACATTTTACTTTTACCATTCTAATTGCTATCTAAAACTTTTAACACTGTCCAAAAAACAGGGCTGGACTCTTGTTAAAGACAACAAGGCAGATTTTATTCAGACGGCTGCCATAGGGGAAAGAGACTCCAGTACAGACTGAGCTCAACGGCAATTAAGACAAAGGTGACCGAGGTTTTCAAGGGAGAACAGAGAAGGAACGAAAGTGGGCTTTAGGAGAACATAAAGGGGGTTACAGGGAAATGGAAAATTACAGGAGGGGAGAAAGTGGAGAATTACTGAAAATGGTTTGTCAGTGTGGCTTGGGATAATGTTCCTTCTGCAGTTTGGTAGCATTGTGTTTTCTTGAATGAAGACTCAGCCCAGAGGTCACCCTTAAGGACACTGACTAGTGCAGGTAGAAACCAGACTAACATTTGCTCAAATCTCTTAGCATAGTGTTCAGGTAAGTCCTTTGTGCTACTTGGGAGTTCTTAGTTCCCAACTATGCTTAGGTTTTTTGTTTTTTTTTTTTTAATCAATATCTAGAGTTAATTGGTGTCTATAATTTCTTCCCAAATAGGACAAAACCTAACCAAATTTTGAATTCCCACATTTCCTTGATCTGCTTTCAGTACCAAATCTGAGATTTATTTATCAGATATTTTAATAATCAAAACATTTTTATTCTTTGTAATATATTTTACTGTTTTTGTTTTGTCTTTTCCTTTTTTATCCCCTATTTTCTTCTTAGATTTATTTTGATTCATTTTACCAACTGCAATTTCTAGTAATTGTTTCAGTTAGCGTTTAAGGATGGCAAAACATTCCAGTCACTGAAATGTGTCTATTTTGTCCTCCCATCTGAATTGAACAGTAGTTTGGCTGAGTATAGAATGCTGATGATACTGTTATGTTTTCTTCTTGCATTCAGTGTTGTGAATTAGAAGACTTATGCCAATATGATTATTATCCTTTTGTAGAGAAGCTCTTTTTCCCCCTTGTTGGAAAGGTTTTTGAATTTCCTCTTTATTTTTGGTGGTCTAAATATTTTCTACAATATTTCTGGATGTGGATCATTTTATATTCCTCCTGCCCAATACCTAGTAGTCCTTTTTAACTCATGTCTTCCTGAAATTGAATATGTTTCTTTTGTTATTTTTTGACTATCTCTTTCTATCTATTCTCTGTGTCTTTTCTTCCAGAACCCCTCTTAGAACTTCTTATTTTTTAACTGTTCTTTGATGTATATTTTTTGCCATTTTACATTGCCTTCTGAGAAAATTTCTCAATGATCTTCCACTTATGAATTCTTTTCTCAGTTCTGTACATGCTGCTATTTAGTACATCTGCTAATCTCTCCTTTTATTCCAACAACTTTCTATAACCTAGATCTCTAGTTGAGTCTCTTTATTTGAATGCAATGTCCTTTCTCATCTCTCTGTATTTGCTACATTAATTTGATTTCCTTAGTTCTCACAACTAATGTTGGTTGAGTTTGTTGACTCAATTGTTAGATTGACTTTCTTAAATGTTGCATGAATCTTGGTTTTGTGCTTGTATCTTTGCACTTGTATCTTTGATTGCTTGACTATTTGAGAGCTGGATTGTACTGCCTATTGCCAGTGATGATAAACCAAAGGTGGATGTATTACTAGCTGGGAGGTCAGTAGCCAGTTTTCTAGTCACAGAGACTCCTTATTTCCCTTGAGTATCACCAGCCACCCAGGGGGCTATTCTACCTCTTAGGTCCAATGTCTCCACTTACTGCTTCCACCTAGGAACAGACCCTTCGGTTGCTGCCCTCACGTGTGAGGTGTGCATGGTAGTGGTGAGGGGGAGGGGGCAAGCCCTCTGAACTCTCCTACTCTGGTAGAAGCCACTTTGACCACAAAGAGCTCCCTAGATCTCCCTCCTGCTCCAGTATCCAATCCTCAGCATTTAGACAGAGTATCTGAAGCCACTCCCAACTGGGAACAAGCTCCCCACGGCAGGGTTAGGGCTATAGCTTCATCGATTATTCATATCCCATCTGCCTCAAGCCTTTCAGAAATTCTTTATAATTTCTGGTCTGTGGAAAATAGTCCCTCTTGTTTCACAGCACTGTTATGGGCAATTTTATTCTATATATTTAGAGGAGGAAAAGGGCATTATAGCATATGCTCACTTTATCATCTTAATCATCTTCTGTATTTAATTTGCAAATCTGTTTTTGATTAATAGCTGTACAAGAACTATAAGCATAAGGGTATATGTCCAATTTATTTGTACACATTTAAGTAATATTGCAATTAAAATAATTGAACAACACAGGGAAATCACTATGTATTAAAATATTCTTGGAAGTAATGTCTATGTATTATCCCTGTTTGAGAAATATTGTCTGGGTTCTTAAATGAGAACTTACTTCATCTAGAGTTGGTTGAAGAGGGAAAGACTAAATACAATACTTCCCCTGACTCAGCTGCAAAGCCTTAACAATAGAAGCAACACAAGTGCTAGTGTCCTCTGCAATGACCCCTATCTTCAGGCTGAAGCAGCATATTTTGGTCCTGCCAACCTGCTGGCCAAGCAGAACAGAGAGAAGGAAGGGAAAGAAAGCTGAGATGTAAATGACAGGGCTTACGCAATATTTTTAGTGTGTCAACTAATATTCAAACATATTACATTGACTTGTCCAGACAGTAACCTGAATGTTTTGATGTTAGTGGGTTAGGTATTACCTCCATTTTACAAATGAGAAAAACAGAGGCTCACAGAAGTCAAGTGACCTGCCCAAGGTCCCACAGCTACTCTTGACTATGAAGCCAAAGTCCTTTGCAAGGTGTATCAGTCAGCATCCCAGCAGGACAGAGATGACACGTTAAACTTAGGATAATTTAAGGAGGGTTTAATAAAGGGATTACTTAAATGGTGTTTCAGGGAGTAGAGAAATGACAAATGCAGGCCCCCCACGTTAGTGAGAGGAGAGCAGTCACCACCACCAGGCTCAATGGAACAAGGACAGGAAGTGATAACTGCATAGACTCCTAAACTTTTATCGGTCTGCTGGACCCTGAAGACCCCCAACTCAAGATAAAGTTTTCAAATGAATACAATAAAATACTTAGGGTTCCAAAAGAAGCCAATTCTATTAAAATATGATGAATAAAATATTTAAATAAAATAAGTTAGTAATGTATTAATATAAATGCTTCTTTATTGGCACATTACCTTAAAAGATCTGGCGGTAGTCTAAGAATCACTACAATTTCAAAGTAGTGATGAGCATAAAAATATTTGGGCATATCTGCACCTTCTGTAAAGTGATAGGAAATATTCCTGATAGTAGCCACAGGCATTGCCAATGCCATTATGATGTGTTGCCTAAATTGATAATTGAAGGAAATGGTAAATTTTGGTCAGAGATAAGTGAATATAAAGGTGTAATTTTATTTTCTCCATTAAAGTTTACAGACTTTTTGAACTCTTTCCACAGATCCCAGATTAACCCCTCAGCTATTGGAACCCAGAAGGAGAAAGTCATGCAGAGAGGCCACTTTGAGAAGACCAGTGAGCTTTGGTAGAGGGACACACATCCATATAGCCAGCCCAGGGAAACTCCACCAGGAGGAAACTGGGTAATAAATACCCCAATGTCCTTCACCTCTTCCATCTGATCTCATGCAAACTCTCCACATTGATGTAGTTCATATAGATTGGCTTCCCAAGGCAGAGAACAGGGTGAAGAAGACTGGAGAGGGACTCTAGGGGCAGATGAAAGCATCCAACCTCCAAAATTCTGCTGATCTGCCTATTTCTACACTTCATCCGCATGCAACATACCTCTTTGCTCCAAGTAATTGCAACTGAATTATTGTAGTTCTAGAAAGCACTCAACTCCTTCCAACATCAAGGGACACCCCCTCCAGGAGATTGGTTCAAGATGGCAGAGTAGAAGGACATGCACTCACTCCCTCTTGTGATTCCTTCAGGAATCACAACTAACTGCTGAACAATCATCACCAGGAAGACACTGGAACTCATCAAAAAAGATACCCCACATCAAAAAACACAGAAGGAGCCACAATGAGACAGTAGGAGGGGGCGCAATTCCAATAAAATAAAATCCCATAACCGCTGGGTGGGTGAATCACAAACTGGAGAGCAATTATACCACAGAAGTCCACCCACTGGAGTGAAGGTTCTGAGTGCCATATCAGGCTTCCCAACCTGGGGGTCTGGTAAAAGGAGGAGGAATTCCCAGATTATCAGACATTGAAGACTACCAGGATTTGATTGCAGGACTTCAGCAGGTCTGGGGAAACAGAGACTCCACTCTTGGAGGGCACACACAAAGTATTGTGCGCATCAGGACACAGGGGAAGGAGCAGTGACACCATAAGAGGCTGAACCAGACCTACCTGCTAGTGTTGGATGGCCTCCTGCAAAGGCAGGGGGCAGCTGTTGTTCACTGTGGAGACAAGGTCACTTGCAGCAGAAGTTCTGGGAAGTACTCCTTGGTGTGAGCCCTCCCAGAACCCACCATTAGCCCCACCAAAGAGCCTGTAGTCTCCAGTGCTGGGTTGCCTCAGGCCAAACAACCAAGAGGGAGGGAACTCAGCCCCACCCATCAACAGACAAGTGGATTAAAGTTTTACTGAGCTCTGCCTACCAGACCCACACCCAGCTCTACTCACCACCAGTACCTCCCATTAGGAAACTTGCACAACCCTCTTAGATAGCCTCATCCACCAGAGGGCAGACAACAGAAGCAAGAACTACAATCCTGCAGCCTGTGGAATGAAAACGACATTCACAGAAAGATAGACAAAATGAAAATGCAGAAGACTATGTACCAGATGAAGGAACAAGCTAAAAGACCAAGAAATACAACTAAATGAAGTGGAGATAGGGAACCTTCCAGAAAAAGAATTCAAATAATGATAGTGAAGATGATACAGGACCTCAGAAAAAGAATGGAGGCAAAGATCGAGAAGATGAAAGAAATGTTTAACAAAGACCTAGAAGAATTAAAGAACAAACAGAGATGAACAATACAGTAACTGAGATGAAAACTACACTAGAAGGAATCAATAGCAGAATAACTGAGGCAGAAGAATGGATAAGTGACCTGGAAGATATAATGATGGAATTCACTGCCATGGAACAGAATAAAGAAAAAAGAATGAAAAGAAATGAAGACAGCCTAAGAGAATTCCGGGACAACATTAAATACACCAAAATTCACATTATAGGGTCCCAGAAGGAGAAGAGAGAGAAAGGACCCGAGAAAATATTTAAAGAGATTATAGTCAAAAACTTCCCTAACATGGGAAAGGAAATAGCCACCAAAGTCCAGGAAGTGCAGAGAGTCCCAACAGGATAAACCCAAGGAGAAAAAGGCTGAGACACATAGTAATCAAACTGACAAAAATGAGAGACAAAGGAAAATTATTAAAAGCAACAAGGGAAAGATGACAAATAAAATACAAGGGAACTCCCATAAGTTTAACAGCTGATTTCTCAGCAGAAACTCTACAAGCCAGAAGGGAGTGGTGTGATATACTTAAAGTGATGAAAGGGAAGAAACTACAACCAAAATTACTCTATCCAGCAAGGATTTCATTCAGATTCGATGCAGAAAACAAAAGCTTTACAGACAAGCAAAAGCTTAGATAATTCAGCACCACAAAACCAGCTGTACAGCAAATGCTGAAGGAACTTCTCTAAGTGGGAAACACAAGAGAAGAAAATGACCTACAAAAACAAATGCAAAACAATTAATAAAATGGTAATAGGAACATACCTTATCAATAATTACCTTAAAGGTGAATGAGTTAGGTATCCAACCAAAAGACACAAGCTCGCTGGATGGATACAAAAACAAGGACAATATATATGCTGTCTACAAGAGACCCACTCAGACCTAGAAACACATACAGACTGAAAGTTAGGGAATGGAAAAAGAGATTCCATGCAAATGGAAATCAAAAGAAAGCTGGAGTAGCAATACTCATATCAGATAAAATAGACTTTAAAATAAAGAATGTTATTAGAGACAAGGAAGGACACTACATAATGATCAAGGGATCAATCCAAGAAGAAGATATAACAGTTCTAAATATATATGCATCCAACATAGGAGCACCTCAATACTAAGGCATATGCTAACATTTAAAAGAGGAAATCAACAGTAACACAAAGATAGTGGGGGACTTTAACACCTCACATACAGCAATGGACAGATCATCCAGAGAGAAAATTAATAAGGAATCACAAGCTTTAAATGACACAATAGACCAGATAGATTTAATTAATATTTATAGGACATTCCATCCAAAAATAGCAGATTACACTTTCTTTTCAAGTGCACAAGGAACATTCTCCAGGATAGATCACATCTTGGGTCACAAATCAAGCCTTGGTAAATTTAAAAAAATTGAAATCACATCAAGCATCTTTTCCAACCACAACGCTATGAGATTAGAAATAAATTACAGGGAAAAAATAAAACATAAAAAAACACAAACACATGGAGGCTAAACAATACATTACTAAATAACCAAGAGCTCACTGAAGAAGTCAAAGAGGAAATCAAAAAATACCTAGAGACAAATGACAATGAAAACATGATAACCCGAAACCTATGGGATGCAGCAAAAGCAGTTCTAAGAGGAAAGTTTATAGCAATACAATCCTACCTCAAGAAACAAGAAAAGTCTCAAATAAACAAACTAACCTTACACCTAAAGGAACTAGAGAAAGAAGAACCAGCAAAACCCAAAGTTAGTAAAAGGAAAGATACCATAAAGATCAGAGCAGAAATAAATAAAATAGAAACAAAGAAAACAATAGCAAAGAGCAATAAAACTAAAAGCTTGTTCTTTGAGAAGATAAACAAAATTGATAAACCTTAAGCCAGACGCATCAAGAAAAAGAGGGAGTGGACTCAAATCAATAAAATTAAAAATGAAAAAAGAGAAGTTACAGTGGACACCACAGAAATACAATGCATCATAAGAGACTACTACAAGCGATTCTATGCCAATAAAATGGACAACCTGGGAGAAATGGACAAATTCTTAGAAAGGTATAACCTTCCAAGACTGAACCAGGAAGAAATAGAAAATATGAACAGACCAATCACAAGTAATGAAATTGAAACTGTGATTTAAAATCTTCCAACAAACAAAAGCCCAGGACCAGATGGCTTCACAGGTGAACTCTATCAAACATTTAGGGAAGAGCTAACACCCATTCTTCTCAAACGCTTCCAAAAAATTGCAGAAAAAGTAATACACCAAAACTCATTCTGTGAGACCACCATCACGCTGATACCAAAACCAGACAGGTACTACAAAAAAAGAAAATTACAGACCAATATCACTGATGAATATAGATGCAAAAATCCTCAACAAAATACTAGCAAACAGAATCCAACGACACATTAAAAGGATCATACACCATGATCAAGTGGGATTTATCCCAGGGGTGCAAGCTTTCTTCAATATGTGCAAATCAATCAATGTGATACACCATATTAACAGACTGAAGGAGAAAAACCATATGATCATCTTAGTAGATGCAGAAAAAGCTTCTGACAAAATTCAACACCAGTTTATCATAAAAACTCTCCAGAAAGTGGGCATAGAGGGAACCTACCTCAACATAATAAAGGCCATATATGACAAACCGACCGCAAACATCATTCTCAAAGGTGAAAAACTGAAAACATTTCCTCTAAGATCAGGAACAAGACAAGGATGTCCGCTCTCGCCACTATTATTCAACATAGTTTTGGAAGTCCTAGACACAGCAATCAGCGAAGTAAAAGAAATAAAAGGGATCCAAATTGGGAAAGAAGAAGTAAAACTGTCACTGTTTGCAGATGACATGATACTATACATAGAGAATCCTAAAGATGCCACCAGAAAACTACTAGAGCTAATCAATGAATTTGGTAAAGTTGCAGGATGCAAAATTAATGCATGGAAATTCTTGCTTTCCTATACACTAACAATGAAAGATCAGAAAGAGAAATTAAGGAAACAATCCCATTCTCCACTGCAACAAAAAGAATAAAATACCTAGGAATAAACCTATCTAAGGAGGTAAAAGACCTGAACTCAGAAAACTATAAGACACTGTTGAAAGAAATCAAAGATGACACAAACCTATGGAGAGATATACCATGTTCTTGGACTGGAAGAATCAATATCGTGAAAATTACTGTACCACCCAAAGCAATCTACAGATTCAATGCAATCCCTATCAAATTACCAATGGCATTTTTTACAGAATTAGAACAAAAAATCTTGAAATTTATATGGAGACAAAAAAGATCCCGAATAGCCAAAGCAATCTTGAGGGAAAAAACAGAGCTGGAACAATCAGACTCCCTGACCTCAGAGTATACTACAAAGCTACAGTAATCAAGACAATATGGTACTGGCACAAAAACAGAAATATAGATCAATGGAACAGGATAGAAAGCCCAGAGATAAGCCCACATACCTATGGTCAACTAATCTATGACAAAGGAGGCAAGGATATACAATGGAGAAAAGACAGTCTCTTCAATAAGTGGTGCTGGGAAAACTGGGCAGCTACATGTAAAAGAATGAAATTAGAACACTCCCTAACACCATACACAAAAATAAAATAAAAATGGATTAAAGACCTAAATGTAAGACTGGACACTATAAAACTCTTAGAGGAAAGCATAGGATGAACACTCTTTGACATAAATCACAGCAAGATCTTTTTTGACCCACCTCCTAGAGTAACGGAAATAAAAACAAAAATAAACAATGGGACCTGATGAAACTTAAAAGCTTTTGCACAGCAAAGGAAACTATAAACAAGACGAAAAGAAAACCCTCAGAATGGGAGAAAATATTTGCAAACGAATCGGTGGACAAAGGATTCATCTCCAAAATATATAAACAGCTCATGCAGCTCAATATTAAAAAAACAACCCAATCAAAAAATGGGCAGAAGACCTAAATAGACACTTCTCCAAAGAAGACATACAGTTGGCCAAGAGGCACAAGAAAAGCTTCTCAACATCACTAATTATTAGAGAAATGCAAGTCAAAAGTACAATGAGGTATCACCTCACACTGGTTTGAATAGGCATCATCAGAAAATCTACAAACAACAAATGCTGGAGAGGGTGTGGAGAAAAGGGAACCCTTTTGCACTGTTGGTGGGAATGTAAATTGATACAGCCACCGTGGAGAACAGTGTGGAAGTTCCTTAAAAAACTAAAAATAGAATTACCATATGATCCAGAAATCCCGCTACTGGGCATATGCCCAGAGAAAACCATAATTCAAAAAGACACATGCACCTCAATGTTCATTGCAGCACTATTTGCAATTACCTGGACATGGAAGCAACCTAAATTCCCATCGACAGATGAATGGATAAAGAAGATGTGGTACATATATGCAATGGAATATTTCTCAGCCATAAAATGGAACAAAATTGGGTCATTTGTAGAGACGTGGATAGACCTAGAGACTGTCATACAGAGTGAGGTAAGTCAGAAAGAGAAAAACCTATATCATATATTAACACATGTATATGGAATCTAGAAAAATGGTACAGATGAACCGGTTTGCAAGGCAGAAATAGGGACACAGATTTAGAGAACAAATGTATGGACAACAAGGGCAGAAAGCGGGGGGTGGGGGAAGGGTGTTGGTGTGTGTTGAACTGGGAGATTGGGATTGACATATTTACACTAATATGTATAAAATAGGTAACTAATAAGAACCTGCTGTATAAAAAAAAATTTTTTTAAAGAGACACCCCCTCTAACCCAGGAAGATTTTGCCTAACCACCATTCATATACTATTATGCATTCTCATTGAGTAATTTCATTCTCATTCAATTAAAATAAATGTATAATCTATATATTTGTTTAGTGTTTTGTATCAATGGCAATTATATTTGGTGGCATGTAATAGAAATCCAAAACCAAAAACAGTGGTTTAAACATATCAAGAGTTTTGTTTTTACTACATAACAAGTCCAAAAGTAGGCAGAATAGGGGTAACTGTGTGGTGGCTTATAATTGTTATGTTTTACCTTCGTAGGCACAGGGAACAGTGTCTTCAAATTGACGGAGGCTTGAGGACCTTGTCTTTGCAAGGAATCAAAACAGGGAATCGTTATGCTGAGAAGATAAAATGTGGTGAAAGATGAAAGGTTGGGAGTGATGGGGAGAAAGTCCTGAATGTCTGCAGTGGGTTGGGTCTGCCTTCAAAGAGAATGATTCACGTGGGAAACTAGGTCAGAGCAGTTTCTGATGAAGGTGAGGATTAATGACCATCTATGTGTTACTGTTCTTGTAAAAAAAAATTGAATAGTATGACTGTCTTCCTGTAGGTCTGATGCATGTTCCCAATTTTGTCTCTCATCTAATTACCTGCAGAAGACACGAGTACCAACATGATTGCTGCCTCCACCTTGTTTGTGACCCATGATGGGTATTCTGAGAAACAGGTCCTTGTCACTCCAAAACCTTACCTAAGATCAGGCTTTGGGAGAGACACACTGAAAACAGTCGGTGCCACCAACACCTTTGTTAGCTACATCTTCTATCATTTTTGTCTCATTGTCTCTCCTTCTTCTTCCCCTATTTTTTATCTTTTCTTCCAACCATACTTAGGACCTCCTGAAAATCTCTTGATTAGTCCTTTCAATGTGACTGAAATGAATGAAGGTTTCCTACTGCTTATGAAAAGCTGAGAATCAAACTCAACAAACTTTGATTAAGCACCTCCTGTGTGCTAATTTTTACAACTGCTCTGTTCATTTCCATTTCAGATGAGGAAACTGACTTTCAGAAATATGAAGTGTTTGCTTTTTTTGGTTTGTTTGGATGATGTTCAGTTTTATTCAAATTTGGCTATCCATGTAAATGATTCAAAGTTGAAAATTATGCCACATGGCAAAGATTTGACCAACTTCTGAGGAGGCAACCAGCCAGCCCAGTCAATGGACCTGAGAGTATCCAGCCTAGGATCACCTGTTCCTCTTCCTTAGTAGATGACTTGACCTTTCCAAAGCAATGTTTCATCTCCAACCAAAAGGTCTTAAAAGGGCATGGGCCGTCTCTATACTCTTGCTTTTCCTTCATCACTTGGCAGGATTGAGTGGAGGACTCCAGGGCTCTTGGAGAAGGCAAAGACATCTGTGAAGGGAGGACATTGATCCCCAAATGACTGTGTAAAGCAGAGAACCCCCATCCTTACCCTCCCTGACCCACCACTGGCCTGCATTGGACTGTGACATGAGCAAGCAATAAAACTTTATTGCTTTATGCCACTGAGATTTGGGGATTATTTGTTATAGCAGTTAGCCGACACTGACTAATACATAGCTGGTGCAAGATTTGTGTCAATCAACTAATATTTGGGGAATGCCTTCTGTGAAAAGATGCTATCAGTGCAATTCAGAGTATTATATAATAAATTTCAAGTGAGTGGCACAGACAGTGTCTAGGTGATTAGAGCTTGAAGAGCTGGCTACCTGCCAGATTCCTAGAACAGGTGAGTTTCAAAGGCTAGGTAGAACTTGACCGATGCCCTTGACCACACACAAGGCAAAGTTTTCTGTAGGGGGTAAGCCTCTACCTCTGGAGACAAGGATACCAGGTTCAATTCTAGATTTACTCTTTACTAACTGAATGACCTTGTGGATTCTGGGCCTCAGTTTTCCCATCTTTAAAGTAGGGCAAATAATACCTTTCTTTGTTGGTTATTATGAAGATTAAATGAAAAATGTGTGTTAAGTAGATATAATAGGCCCTTGGTAAATGATTGTTATTGTCACTATTATCAATGTTACAAATATAAAGAGAACTTTAGTTTCTCACTGGTTTAGATACAACTAAATTAAGTAGTTACCTTAATCATAAGTATTTTTTCCTCTGCTATTGGACAGTGGCATGGATGAATCTACCTCAGTTTATGTTTTTGTTTTCTCTAAGAATAATCAAAATCTGAATTGAAAGTTTACCCTATAAGAGATTGCACACACTTTGGGACTCACCTAATTCCATCTTCTTACCTTGGATCAACAGTTTATTTCATCCAAAAAAGCATCCTCCTAAGAGTGGGCCTGGCCAAGAATGCAGTTGTTTCTTTTTGGCATGTACATTGTTATGCTAACTAGTGTTTTATGCTGTCATTTAGATTTATAAGATATTAGAGCTGACAGGGACTTTGGAGGGTGTCAGATCCAACCTATCATTTTACATTTACAGAGGTAGAAACTGAGACCCAAGTGTTAGTGTGTCACAGATGTTAATCTGCATGTTTTTTCCTGTCTCCCCCATGCCTTAGGTATTCTACTAACTTAATGGTTTAAGTCTCACCCACAAAGTTCAATAGAACCTCCATTAATCAAATTGCATGGGGAATCAAATTTTCAGATTAAGTGAATTAATGGAGAAAATGTTCTTTATACACATACACACATATATACATATATGTGTATATGTATATTTCTCCCTAAAATGCACGAGTTCCTCTTTCCTAACTTAGGACAGTCTGACGAGCAGAATCAAATATCTCTTTAGTTAGCAGTAGAAGGAACCTAGGGATCATTTAGTCCATATTTTTGGTTTTTTCTTTCTGGGCACATTGACTACATTTGCCAGCTGCCCTTGTAGATTGTTTGGGAACATGACTGAGTTCTAGATGATAGAATGCAAATGGATGGGATCTTTGTTACTTCTTGGCCCAGTTCATGAAAACCTACCACATGCCTCCTCCATACTTGTTTCCCCTTTCAGCTGGTGACGATGGAGATGACTAGACCTGAAAGCCATGAACTGAAGGTTATGAAACTACAAATCTAAAAGAGCCTGGGTCCCTGAATCATTGTATGGAGGACAGCCACCCACTGGTAAATAATACTTGCTTTGGAATGTGAATAATAAGAAGTAACCTCCTATTATGTTTGATACATTATATATCTTGGGGTCTGTTTGCTAAAGCCGTTAGTATTCCCCTAATCCATACCTAGCTTGATAATGGCAGAACCAGAAGTACCTACTGTGGATGAGGCACTATGTTTGTGTTAAACAACATGAACATGAATTAAAGCAGTTTGGGACCTTGAGAAGCTTTAAGGCTAACAGGATACTGAGATATAGACAGAAATAGTATAATGCAAAATAGAAATCAAAAATATGTCTACAGAAAAATAAATATGAAAGGACATAGGAATTAAGCGGACAAATAAGTTGCATCATTGTGTCATGAGGGATGAATTTCAGGAGGAGGAGAATGGGGTCTTTGGACTGGGAGGATGGGCAGCATGCTGAGATGAAATCTTCAGGAAACGAAGCAATGAAAACAAAAAAAGAGCCTGGCACAGTGAGTTGTTCAGTGGGACAGAGATGGCATACATGAACAAAAGAAATGGAAGGATAGGGCCTCATGATGAAAGACCCTATATGCCCGGTTAATGACTTTGAGTATCATTTATGAGTTTGGCTAAGGGTTGTCACCAAGACCTGTTGGCTGAAAAATCTTGAAAATAAGCAACAGGCTGTGCCCTCAGAGTTTGATGAGGGTTACAAGGCTGTTTTATAACACCCGCTGGAGCTCATACCACAGACAGTTTTCATTTCTGAGAACTGGTCTCCTGGGACTTAGGTAGTCAGAGAAGATCAGAGATTGTTGGGGGAGTTGGAGAGGGAAGAGGGAAGACAGATCATCCAGAATCCGTACACCCTGACAAGGTTCCAGACTCTGAACAAGGTTGAAGATAAAATGATCTGATGAGCTTTTCAATCCTGTTCCATTTAGGCCTTGTGCAGGGGAAGTATGTCAACAGCTTTTGCTGCCTAGAAGTACATATACATGGAAATAACAAGGTTAGTGTTGGATGTCATGGCAGAGAAGGCCACACTGGGAACAGTGTGCCTTGAAATCAGGTCACTTAGAAAAAAAAAAATCCTGCAAAGTAAAAGCTGAAACAAAGCTAGCAATTTAAGTACTTTTCACAGCCTGACTTATTGGTTCTTGTTCGAACTGAAATCTAGGAAAGGCAATTTCTGGGTCCATATCTCTTTAAAGCTTGTTTGAGTATGTCTTTCATTATTTTTAAATATAGTGCACACATAGATCTCAAGCTTTAAGTGGCCTTTTTATCACTGTAGCTAGAAGCAAAAAAGCCATCCACCTGTTGGTTCTGTTTGTACCAAACTGGGTCTCTTCTGAACATTACAATTCTCATCCAGTAAGAGTCCCCAAATGGACAGAAGGGTCAAGCAGGAAAGAGACAGTGACAACTTTGAATTTTCACTTTTTCTTTTTTAATTAAGAATCATCACCATCATTAATATCACAGAAAATTTGGAACATCAAATTAAGCAACACCATACAAATATTAATATCCCCCCTAATCCATATGCAAGCAATAAACAGTTTGCAGGAGATGGGAAGATGTTTATAACAGAGTGAGTGTTTGCAAAAAGCAAGTTATCAAACAGTATGTATACCATGAGTTCTATTTTGGCTGTGAAAAAATACATAGAATTACATATATGTATATATGTACAGAAACACTCCAGAAGATCATGCAGCAAATCTTAACAGGAGTTCTCTCCCAGAATATTCATAATTTTAACTTGTTCTCTGCTTATTTGAATTTTCTGATTCATCTGAACATTTATTTCTACTATACTGTTTTGGGTTTTTTTGTCAAAGCACTTTTTTTTTCATTTTTTTTTAACATCTTTATTGGAGTATAATTGCTTTACAATGGTGTGTTAGTCTCTGCTTTATAACAATGTGAATCAGCTATACATATACATATATCCCCATATCCCCTCCCTCTTGCATCTCCCTCCCACCCTCCCTATCCCACCCCTCTAGGTGGTCACAAAGCACTGAGCTGATCTCCCTGTGTTATGCGGCTGCTTCCCACTAGCTATCTATTTTACGTTTGGTAGTGTATATATGTCCATGTCACTCTCTCACTTCATCCCAGCTTACCCTTCCCCCTCCCCAAAAAAGATTAACCAATTTGATATCAGATCCTTCTTGGTTGAGAAAATACTACCCCTTATCAAGGGCAAGTCATGTTAATTTCCCTGTAGAGATTTCTATCCAACAAGCCCATTGGTTTAGGGAAGATTCATTGACACCACATCTTGTTTATGTAGAGAAGAGAAGGGAAAAGAATAGAGCTAACATTTATTTCGCATATTCTATCTACCACATGCTTTTTATTCATTATTTAATCATCAAAACAACCCAATAATATAGGAATCCCTTCTCCCAACTTCTGCAGAATAGGAAATCAAAGTTTAGTTAATTTAAGGAACATATCCAAGGTCATATAGCTGTAAAGCACAGAGATAAAAGCAAGTTTGTCCTGGCTTGAGAATTCATGCCATTAAGTTGCTATAAGCAAACATGCGATCCAATTGTAGGGTTTTCAAGAAATGGACCAAGAAGATAAAACAAGCCATATACACATAAGGGCTAAATAACACAGTGTCAATCTCATCCATAAATATTTTTTTAACATCTTTACTGGAGTATAATTGTTTTACAATGGTGTGCTAATTTCCACTATACAAAAAAGCAAATCAGCTATACATACACATATATCCCCATATCTCCTCCCTCTTGCGTCTCCCTCCCACCCTCCCTATCCCACCCCTCTAGGTGGTCACAAAGCACCAAGCTGATCTCCCTGTGCTATGAGGCTGCTTCCCACCAGCTACCTATTTTTCATATGGTAGTGTATATATGTCCATGCCACTCTCTCACTTCATCCCAGCTTACCCTTCCCCTCCACTGTGTCCTCAAGTCCATTCTCTATGTCTGCGTCTTTATTCCTGTACTGCCCCTAGGTTCTTCAGAACTTTTTTTTTTAGATTCCATATATATGTGTTAGCATACGGTATTTGTTTTTCTCTTCCTGATTTACTTCACTCTGTATGACAGTCTCTAGGTCCATCCACCTCACTACAAATAACTCAAGTTCGTTTCTTTTTATTCACCCATAAATATTGAATAAAACTAACATAAAGTAATAATCAAGTGAGATTATTTTAAGAATGTATCTAGGAAGTGGTGGGATTTGAGGAGCTTTGAGCCTGCTCATTTACAGATACTATTAATTTGTAAACATCTTTACAATATGAGTATTGCAATACAGAATATTACAATATTTTGCTGTGAAAGCTACTGTCATGTTCTTTTCTTTTTTTATTTTTTTATTGAAGTATAGTTGATTTACAATGTGTTAATTTCTGCTGTACAGCAAAGTGATTCAGTTATACATATGTATACATTCTTTTTTATATTCTTTTCCATTATAGTTTATTTCAGGATATCGAATATCGTTCCCTGTGCTATGCTCTTTTCTTAATGCATTTATTTCAAAAATAAATTGAGCTCATTTCTCATTGCCTTTAGGCCTGAATAATCCTAATTAAATATTGACAGATTTATGCACAAAGTGATCCCTCTTGGATTCACTCATATATGAATTCACCAAACACTTACTAAATACCTCCCAGGTTTTAGGGTCAAGATGCTAGCTTTGTTTTCAAGAAAGTTAGTGTCATAGTCAGAAGAAAAATAAATATGCAGTCATAAAATAACACAGAAAGTGCTAAGATAGAAATTTTGTATGAGGTATAGGATCCGGACGGGGGCCTCCTATATCACTAGGGATAGGCTTCATAGAAATGGTAATGCCAGGAAAACCTCTGAAGGGTAAGGAGGAGATAGCTTGGTGGAGTAGGAGGGATGTCACTGGTCAAGGAAAAAGTGTATTTGAAAGCTCAGAGAAGTGAGAGATTGTTTGGGGTCTTCACTAGTTTATTGGAGAGTGGTAGAAGGTGAAGCTGGGCAAGTAAACTGGAGGTAGACCAGGAGGATGAGCTCTGCATGTCATGGGTCCACTAGACATGCTAAAACTGCCCTTCCACTCCTTACATTTTAGAGAAAGGCATCCATGCGATTACATATTTAAGTCCACGCTTTGCTTTCTCTTTCACGGTACTTTCTTTCTACTCCCCTCACCACCATTTGGGCTCCTTCTGACGTGGGTCAGCACCAGAGAATCAGACCTTTACTTGCTCAGTTGTCTGTCAGGTGGTTTTGCAAGTGAGAGTCTCTGGCCCCTCTCGCAGAATAGACACGACTCTGAAGTTTGGCTATACTTCCTTTCTCCTAAATCTTACACATCAAAGACATTTCATCAAATGCTAAAAGAATGCCAGCATTTAGAAAGTACTTTGTCTCTTCTGAGGTTAGCAAGATGCTATATGTGAGATACGGTAGCAGATGGCTAAGGGGCCTTGAAAACAATATCCTTCTTAAAACAAATTAGAAAACCAGGTCATTGCCACCTTGCATCGTCCTGTCAGAAGAGAAGAATTAAGGCGGGACATATTTTCAAGGTCATTTCAGATCCTATTATCCTGCTTCTCTGATGATAATGATAATAAAAACAGCAACATTTTGTGACTTACACAATTTTCAGAGCTCATTCACCTATGATCTCCTCTGAGTAGTTGATGGGGAAGGTGAACTTGGAGGACCAAGAGTGCTCCCAACGAGACCTCATGATTAAATGACATTTTAAATGGTAGGTGTGAGATATTGAACAACTTACAATCCATCCCTCTGCGTTTGATAACAAAGGATGGTTTCATGAAGAGCAAAGCTGACCTCCATATTTCTAAACTTGATATTTAGGTATATTCCAAGAATATCCTATTATTCCTGTATGATCTATTATTTATATTTGCTTATAAAAACATTTAAAACTATTAAATTTTCATCTTGTTTCTACCCTAGAAAAGCTGTTTTAAAATTTGCTGTTTTCCCCAATATACTTTAATTTTTCTTTTCATTTGTACTAAACTTACCTTTTTATAATTGCAAGCAGTAGTCCATAGTTAATTGCAATTTCACTATTAACAAAGAGAATGTGTTTCAGAGACATACTCATTTGAGAGAAACATAGTAACTAGAGACAGAAATTATCTAGGAGACTTGGAGGAACTTTCCAGAAAACAGTGGATAGGACCAATAACTAGAAACCATGCAATGTGCGTAAACTATGGGGAAGAGAGGGAAGAGGGTAGGACTTAGGTAGAGGTATCCTTTCCCCAAGTGTATTCTGTGGAACTCATTCTGCTACAGGTTTCTCAGAAGAAAATTGAGCTTTTATGGTCAAATAAGTTGGATATAACACCTAATATATCATATTAGCCTAACAAAGGCTCTAAGAAGTCCTGCAGTAGAGAACTTTGCAAATTTTATTTACTCCAAAGTTTTTCAAACTTTTTTACCACAGATATTTAGTGTTTTTTCATATAGCTCTACACTAGGGTTTCATGAAACACACTTTGCGAAATGCTGCTTTGAAGCTAGGGAAAGTGTGAGAGAGTCTGACCTACATTTTGGCAGAAAAGGTGACCTATCAGCACTCCTCCAAAAGACAAAATGTTATTTTACAATATTTTTCTCAGAAGGTCTTTAAAAACACTCATGGTAAGGTATTTGGTGCGAAGAGTTCTGATGTCTGCAACTCACTTTGAAATGTATCAAAAACAGCCTGAACTGATGAATGAACAGACGGATAGACAGATGGGTGATAAAGTAAGTATAGTGAAATATTAATTGTAGAATATATGTTGGTAGATACATTAGGTATTCACTGTAATTTTAAAACTTTTCTTAATGTTTGAAAAAACTTTAGATAAAATGTTGGGAAGAAAAAAATACACGTGCGATCAACACTTGTGTTAAGTATGGCTAGAAGGAGGTTTTCAACTTTCCATCACAGTTCCCATCTGTTGACCACATACCAAGTACTATGCCGAATACTTGACAGACATATTATCTCACTTAATATTCAAACTAAATGAAAGGAAAGTTTAGGGATCCCCATTTTAATGATGAGACAAGGCTCAGTGAAGTTAAGTGTCATGACAAAGTTCACCCTTGGTTTAACACCAATGTTTTTTATGCCATGTGTAAAAGTTTCCCAAATTATCATTCTCTTCTTGCCATCCCATTCTCCACTCAGGAAAATATGGCAGTGCCCAGGGGGAATTTTCCCCCTCCCTCCAGCTTTATCTTATAGTTGAGTTATATTATAGTTCAGTTGTGGGGAGAAGCAGAAAGGTAGAACTGAGTTATCTACTCCAGGAAGAGCCAAGATTTACTGTAGGTGGGGAAAAGAAGGAGCAAAAAGAAAGAGGGAGAAGACCATTTGGAGGGCACGTGTGGATTGTGGTGGAAGAGATGAAAATGAGCTCTCTAGACAGTTTTAGGAGCAAGAGGAATGGAAGGAAATAATTTAAAATACTGTGGTCACATATAAATGACATTTTCTTTAATATTCTTTGAGAGATGCAGTATAGACTGAGGTTAGTTTTATGCCTTTGTTTTCTGGACTGTATTTCTTGGAATGTGATATTTCTTTGCTCCATCTTTTTGAAAATGTGTGTAGGAAGCAGATTTTTGTTACTCAGAAGAAGGTATTCAGCTCCGGCATCCATGATCAAGTGACTTTCTTCAACACTGGATTGGATACTGGAAGAGATGTGTGTTGGGAAAGTACAGGCAAAGATGGGGGACAGACACCCTCCTTCTCTTCTTACAATGTGTGAGCTTAAGCTAGCTAACCATGCCAACCCTTAGCACCATTATGCCAGTCAAAATGGTCTTCATTGCGGAGACCTTTGGCTAATTATTCATGGGATTCCTAGAGTCAATATAACTGGCAGCCTACTGAAGTGCTGCTTGAAGTATGTAATCAAAAACCTTTAGATCTGGAGAAGACAGGCCTGACCTTAACCATTAAGAAAGACCAGGCCTGGGCTTGGTTTCTGGCTATTTCAGGCCTGCAGCTCCAAAAGATAACAGAGTCTTTAGAGTCTTGATGACTTTAACCCTTTATGTTGAGCCAGGAATTTAGAACTGTGTGCTTAATACAGTTGATTCTCTGAATCCTGGGTTCTGCATCCCCAACTTCAACCATCCACAGATCAAAAATAATTGGAAAAATGAAAAATTCCAGAAAGTTAGAAAAAGCAAAGCTTGTATTTGCTGCACACCCACTGGCAACTATTTATATACTATTTGCATTGTATTTACAACTATTTACATAGCATTTACATTGTATTAAGTATTATAAGTAATCTAGAGATGATTTAAAGTATACAGGAGGCTGTCCAGAGGTCATAGGCAAATACTACACCATTTTATATAAGGGACTTGAGCATCCTAGGATTTTGGTATCCCAGGGGGTCTTGGTACCAGTCACCCTTGTATACTTAAGGATGACTGTCTTGTCTTTCTTTAAGCTATCCCTTTCCAGTAGAAGCAACCACCCACTCACACAGTCTTAGAAATTTTTATTCCAGGTTCTATGGCAGCTTCCACGAGTTCCCCACACCTCATCTTCCCTGGGCACTTTATTGTAACTGGCCATGCATGAAAATTGGATCCATGGTTTTGCCACTCCCTGGCAGGTTGCCAGAGTCCCACCCCTCAACTGGAGCTGGATTTTCACTTTCTGTGGTCCTAACCTGGCCAAATAATCAATCCTAATTTCACCGGCGCAGAGGTCAAGGGCCTGATCACTGGCTGAGCTGACAGCAGAGCCCGCCCTCCCGGTTCCTGTGAAGGACCTCTCTCCACTGTTTGCTACTGCCCCCAGGGATACAAGTCACTCAGCCAAGTCAGCCTGTCCATTTTCCGCTCGGTTCTGTCTTGGTTTTGGTCTTTTCCTCAAGGCTCCCATGTGATGTGGTAAGGGTCTGGGCTCTTTGGAAGGGTACGTTCACAGCTACTGGAAGGGACTCTGCACGGGAGTTATTCATTTTCTTTCTGTGGGTGTTGACCCTAAATTCTATTTTCATTCATCCATGCATCAATGAATTAGTGAGCTATGTCTCTGTGTGAGTCTACAGGATAAGACCCAGAAATAAGGATACATATGAAAAGGACCACTCCGATCCCCTCTGGTGGGGCGCTTGACTGATTGGAAGCCCCAGGCCCCACCCTTCTGGATCGGCCTCCACGTCAGTGGTGAGGCCACACTTCTCACCAGCTAGAGATTGAACACAGTGGCATCCTACAAAGGCCCTTGCCTATGTGGACCGGGACTTCTCAGCCGAGTGACTTTGGCTCATGGACTCCCCATCCACCTGGTCAGAGCTGTGTTATGCTGCACTGCAGACCCAGAATCTTCCTAGCCAGCTCTCCTTCCTTCCCCTCTCCTTCCCAGGGGCAGTCTGCATTTCCACCCAGAGACTCCCTGCCCGCTTCCGCTCCTCCTCTTTATCCAACAGAGGCATCTCTCCCCAGAAGTTTATTGCACATTTGAATCTGTCTGGACATTTGCTTCGCTAGGAAGATTCAAGCTCAGAGGCCATCCCAGACGGACTGGGGAGGAGAAACAGGGAAGGAAAGAAAGCTGATGGGGGGTGTTGACACAGCTACCACTGTGGGCCACCGGAGGCTCAGCCCTGCCCAGAACCTTCTGAGAAACCATGCATTTCACCTCAGAATTCCATCACCAAGGGGCAAGACACCTGGAGTAGTTATTCACAACTGCTTCTCCTTCCCCTGCCTGAGGGTTACTCCTGGGGCATTAGCTGTCTCGCAGGTAGTACTTCCTGATGCCTGCATCGCCTCTCCAGGTGGCTGGGATGGGGCCAGGCAGTCCATTCCAGAGCCCAAGCTCTTCATCACTAAGCTATGCCCCTCCAACGCACTACAACATTTGAAAGCTTGAGTTTGAAACCAACATGGTGTCCAACGGTTACTTTTATTTGGTCACAAATTAGAAACAGTTTGGTAGTCCATCTTGCTGACCCCACAGAACAGTTTTGAGGACCTCTGGCATGCACGTATTTGAAGGAACTTTGTAAAGGAACTGTAAAGGAACTGTAAAGCGCTATCCAAGAGGAATAGATTATGCTCCTGGAATAACCTTGAAATTTTTCCCCACTTCCCTACTCTATTCTGTTTCTGAAATAAACACATACATTGCCTTGTTTGTCCTTCCCCCATGCCCACCCACACTGTGTTCTAGGAGTTTCCTCTGATTAAAACTGGTTTCACTATCTCACCAGTACAGGGTGTTTCATTCTATTCCAACATGGCTTAGATAACACAGATTTAAGAGTTTGTAATTCATCCTTCATTGATTAATGTTCTTGACTGTTACACGCTTGTCTGAACCCCATCCCATTCAGTCGTAGTGCCAGAGGCTTAAGAACAAGGAATGGTTTCACATCTCTCTCATGTCAGCAAGACAGCTTTTTCTTAACCCTCTCTTCCTAAGATGGACCCTAAATCCTATTGGGTCTTTCACCTCTTTGAGAGTCTCATGAAGGTTAAGGCCTCTCTCCTCAGAAAAAATAAATAAATTAAATCACATAAGCCTATATATACACATATACACACAGGCACACAGACAGATGCACACATACACACACACACACACACACACACACACACAAATTAGGTACAATTATTAGGGTATTCACAGCCCCTCTGAAACCCAAGGACTGTGGCTGCAGGTCTGAGGTAAAACATTTGATCTCAGATGTCAGCTAGATCGAATTTTAAATACTGGTTGGTTGTAAAGTATCTTAACAATGATCCCAGCTCACAGTAAGTGCTCAATAAATAACAGCTGCCTTTATCATGAAAGTAACACACTGTCTCCAGAAACTTACACAGTCCCAGGAAATGTTCAAGAAAAAGGCTGGGCAGCTTAAACAGAGATTTCAGTTTTCTAGGGGGAAGAGGTGTATGTTCAACCTTGGAAGAGTCTAGTGTTGGTTCTCCCTCTGCTGGCCCATGGTTAACACGCACCCTTTGTTTTGATTCCCGGTGAGTGTTGGAGTGGTCCTTGGGAAGGCAATGGGGACAGAGGTGGGAGATGGGGAGTTAGGAGGCCCGTGTGTTACTTATGAGCCAGGGAACATACTGGAAAAGCTAAAGACAGGGACATGTGTCTCTCCCTTTGTTTCTCTTCCTTTGCTTTTTTAAGCCCTAACTATTGTATTTGCTGAGCAAATCCTTTCTGGGTATCTACTCTGGGGACATAGCACGATCCCACATGAATAAGATATAGCCCTGCCCACAAACGCTGAGTCTCTCCCTTAGGAGGTTTGCCTTTACTTTCTGACTTAGAGTTTCAGTTGAAATCAGAGGGTACAGAATCATACTGGATGGGGTAATGATTAACAGCAAGGGCTTTGAGCTCTGATTCACAGCCCTGCCCTTGCTAGTGGAGTAATTGGTTCACTGGGCCTCTCTGAGCCTCAGTTTTCTCATCTATAAAATAGGGTTCATAATAGCCCCCCCCCCTTATAGCATTGTTAGGCAGAATAAAGAGTAAGCTGGGGGTGCAGTGGAGAGTTTAGCAATAAAAAGAAAAGTGGTAGATATTAGCATTATTTTTATTCTAACATAGAAATAAATAAATAATAAAAGCCTTTTTCATTTTTAAAATTCCACAGTAGTACTTGCTTGTTACATAAGGTCAAACCACTTGAAATTGCTAGTATTCAGCCAGTTTTGACCTATAAAGCCAGCATATTTTCCTATGGTTCAACCTAGTAGAAGAATTAGAAATTTCAGATTGAAAAAATAGAAAGTATCCATAGCAACACCATCCAGAGATACACGTGGGTGTATCCTTCTGACTTCTTGTATATATGTAAATAAATAATGCTGATGAGAACTAGGAGTGAAATCTTAATCAAGCTAGGTTGTTGTTGTTGTTGTTTTAAGCTTAATCTGACTGGTGAAGGAGGGGTCAAATTTCCCCAGAGGGTACCAGGATTACGAGTGGAGCACATGTCACTGAGGTCCCTGCTAACATCCACTTCACTTGAGAGAGATGCACTGTTTCTGTAGGACTCCACCAGCAGCAGTAGCCAGGCTGTCTGCCCGTCCCTTCCCAAGGGCAGAGTGCTGACTCAACAGGTACACTTGGCTTTGGCCAGTGAGGGATGTGGCCTTGACAAGCTGTTTCATCGGCTCCTTAAGATGAGATGAATTGTTGCTTTGACCTTATAATTTCCTAACCACTCTGGGTAATCAGGGTTTGGGCTAGAGCACAATTACTTACTAGAGTAAAACTGTGGTAGAGTTAAGCCTGCCATCTCTCTTTATTGTCCCAAGCATTTTGCCAACGTAAATAAAACTCTTAACTAATTTTTAGAATGGAGACATAGCTATCAGGCTGCACACAGCCTAGCAGGGCTTAGCAATACATATCAAGAGTTTCCTAAATGTAGTGCAGCTCCTGTTAAGGGTGTAGAGGAAGCTGGGTCCAGAAGGGTCTGCTCCTTTTGTCTTCTGGCCCTGGGGCTGATGAAACTCTCACCGATGTAGATACAGCTTAACAACTGTGCTGTCACTTGCCATAGACACTCACTTTGTTCCCACCGCTCGAATGAAAGAGTGAACTTGGCCATGTAAGAACAGTGGACTAGGAGACAAGAGCCCCGGGCCCTAATTCTGTTAACTGAGTCAGTGACTCAGAGCAAGTTACCCATCTTTTCTGGCCTGTAGATTCCCAAGAGAAAAACCAAGGGATTTGAATCAGGCGATCTCTAAGTTTCCTTCTATTATTGTTTTCAAGCTTTCTATACCTAATAGAAATCCTTTCTCCTCATTCACTGAGTCTATGAACTAGAAAGCAGCAAGAATCCAAAGATCTAAGGGAGAGTTAGAAATTATGGGGGTTTATTTTGTTCATTAAAAACACTTTCGAGAGAATAAAAAGGCAAGACAGGTTGTAATTCGTCTATCTGACAAAGGACATATACCCAATATATATAAAGAACATAGGGCTTCCCTTGTGGTGCAGTGGTTGAGAATCTGCCTGCCAATGCAGGGAACATGGGTTCAATCCCTGGTCCAGGAAGATCCCACGTGCCACGGAGCAGCTAAGCCCATGAGCCACAGCTCCTGAGCCCGCATGCTGCAACTACTGAAGCCCGCCTGCCTAGACCCTGTGCTCCACAACAAGAGAAGCCACAACAGTAAGAAGCCCGCACCATGCAACGAACAGTAGCCTCCGCTCGCTGCAACTAGAGAAAGCCTGTGAGCAGCAATGAAGACTCAATGCAGCCAAAAATATATAAAATAAATTTATAAAAATAAATAAATAAATAATAATAATAAAACTTAAAAAAAAGAATATATATATATATCTTATGTATCAATGTGCAGACAACCCCCAACCTCAAAAAAGCGTTAAATATTTTAACCAAAAGGGATATAGAAATGGTCAATAAATTTGTGGAAAGGTACTCAATTTCATTAGTCACCAAGGAAGTACAAATTAAAACCACAAAGAGGTACCCTACACACCCACCAGAGTGACTAACATGAAAGAGACTGATGAGGCAAATAATTAAAGAAGATGTGGAATGTTTGGGGTTCTATACACTGCAGGTGGGAGTATAAAATGGTCCCACCTTTTTGGAAAATAGTTTGGCATTATCTATGAAAGCTGAACATATATATAATTTATGACCCAATAATTTCATTCTTTAGGTATGTACTTAACAGATATTCATACATATGTCTCTCAAAAGACTTGTGTTAGAAAGCAGCTAAAAACTGGAAACCACCCAGATTTCCATCAATTGAAGAATGGAAAAATAAATGTGGTGTATTTATACAATGGAATCCTAAACAGTAATGAGGATGAACAAAATACTTCTAAGCATAACAACATAACTTCTAAACATAACAACTTCTTAACAAACATAACAACTTGGATGAACTTCAAAATATAATGAAGAGCAAAAGAAAAGAGACACAAAAGAGTACACATTGTATCATTTTATGTACATAAAGTTCACTGATAGGCAAAGCTAACCTCTGCTATTAGGCATCAGGGTAGTAGGTGACTGAAAGGGGACACAAGGGGGCTTCTGAGATGTTGATGATATTCTGTTTCTTAACCTGAGTATTAATTACAGAAATGTGTTCAGTTTGTGAAAATTTATTGAGCTGTGCACTTATTTGTAATTTGGGGGGTATGATACACCAGTAAAAAAGTTTTTTAAGTAAAAAAAATTAAAAGTTATAAATTTTATGATAGTTTTGGTATTCTTTCCCTAATACCACCACCAGAGGCTTTTTTTTTTTAACTATTCTAGCTTCTGTTGATCATCCTCTCTTCCAAATTTACTCTGTCCCATATAACCCAGCATTTGATAATGTGCTTCTTTTTTTCATGGTTTTCTGATTATTTCATTTTCTTTAATATTGCACTGCCAACTGCATTGTGAATTTCTAGTACTTGGAAGCTATGCTTTTTGCCTTTGGACTCAGGCAGAAAGTAAAAAATGTCAAAGCTGCCAATCTATTCTTCAGATCCCTTTATTTATTGTGTCAATATTCCCATGCCATACTACAGTCCTCAACCCTAGCTTTTTCTATCTTATCCCATTTGCTTATAAGCCTGTCAGTTCACCTTACCCCTGAATGTCCCATTTATAATATCTGCAGGAAAACCTGCCCCTTTTTCTCTGGATCACTCTGGCTTCATCAGTTCAGTTCTGCACAAATTCAGCAGCTGATCCATGCTGGATACTCTCTGATGCCCTAGGGATGCAGAAATTATGAAACTGAGTCCCTGGCCCCAGGAGCTCCCTGAATAGCCAGGGAAGACAGACTCAGAAATGGAAAACAGCTCATCTATTCATTAACTATATGGAAACGAAGAGGTGAGATACACAACCCAGCCATGGGTGGCTCGAAGAAGGCTTTCAAGGGACAGAGTCACCCTAGAATCCAGTCTGAAGGGTGAGTAGAATTTGACCAGGTGAAGAAGGAAGATAGTCTTTTCAAGCAGAGGGAACAGCAAGTGTAAAATCACAGAATCACAGAACAGCAGAACATTCCTCTGTGCCTGTGCCTGTGCATGTGTGTGTGTGTGTGTGTGTGTGTGTGTGTGTTTACGCATGTGTGTATGTGCATGTAAGGGCTGGGGGAGGTGGAGTTATTCTAACCAGTTGGGTATCTCTAGATTCTAAGCAGAGGGACTGGGAAGGTGGAAAGTGGGCAGTATATGAAGCTAAAGAGATAAGTAGGGGCTAAATGAGGGGCCTTGAATGCTAAGCTGAGGAGCTTGGAGCCAGTAACATAGAACAGGGGTTGGCAAACGATAGCCAGGAACCAAATCTGACCCACTGCTTGGTTTGTCAATAAAGTTTTACTGGAACATAGCCTCATCTACTCACTTATGCATCATCTATGGCTGTTGGTGCACAACAGTGACAGTTAAGCAGTTGCTACAGAGACCACACATCCCAGACCTTGATGACCCCCAGTGTAGAAGATGATGATCTACTGAGGGGTTCTAAGCAGAGAACTCAATGTGTGTGAGAGGAAAGTCACCCGGACACAGCCTTGGTCCATGCTATGGAATGCAGACAAAGTATTTTGCTTATATACCACAGAAGCAACATCGAGGACCTTCTCAAGTTGAGCACCATATTTTCTGAGCCCAAGACTACACTGAGATCTTCTCCACACCTGCGGATATTGACTGACATAATGGTACATGACCAGGGATGCAACTGGACCCCATGAGACTGAACAGGAATTGAACTGAGGTGGAATCCACCAACCTTGGGCTACTGTCCTCCAACACGTGGGTTTAGGTTTAGGTTTAGGGAGCTGTATGTAACATACCGCTTTCCACTTTTAAGTTTGGAAGCCAATTGGTAGAAAATCCTAAGAATATAGTGAATAGAAATAAAAGTAGGATCTTTATTGTTAGTATTTCACCCCTGAATTAGGCAAACATACCACCTCAGAAACAATGGCTGAGCTGACCCACCTCAGGGTTCTCCCTGTGAAGTCTTGTTCCTGAATGTTCACTTCTGCAAACAAGCAGTCACAGAGGCAGACAGACTGGACTTCTCCAGGCACACTAATCGGATAGGTCACACCTCTGTCCCCGGACAGGGAATGGGGCAAGAGGCAGTAACATCACCATAATGGAGCTTTCTCCACATAGAAGCATGAAGGCAGAGGACAGGAGCCGTGCCATCCCCAACACTGTGTTGTTATTTTCCGCTGAAGAACTACATCTTTCAGTGACACGCTGATGTTAGACTCTTGTGGGATCATCTCTTTTGAGCCATCAGGCCAGACTCTACATCTATGGAGAGTAGTTTTCCTTTTAGGGAACTGAGGTCCTCGCTGTCAGGAATCCTGAGAAGATACTGATACGGAGAAGAGCAACAAGGACCAGACACAAGTCTCAGATTAGGTGAGGATGAGTTTGGCTCAGAAACTGAAGTGTGAAGATTCCTGGAGTGTTTGTAGTGGTAGGAAGTTAACTAGAGGGTGAGGCATGTGGAGGACGGACTACCAGTCAAGGAAATGTTCTAAGAAGAGACTCTCGAATGAGAAGAAGCCAGTTGGGAGGAATTGCAGGTTATAACCAGCCTTGCACAGCCCTTTCACTATCCCTGAAACTTCAGTCCAATCCCGTTCCACTGCCTGATCCCAGTTGCTTGTCAGGTATTGTACATGGCCCTGCCCTGTGATTCAGAGCTGGTAACAAAAGGAAGAACAATGCCAACCTCCTCTGAGGCCAAAATGGGAGAAAGAGTAATAACTACCAGCAACCACTCTTCTCAGAGAGTGGCCATCCCACCAGACACTAGAAGCAAAGAAATCAGCATGGAGACACCACAGGAAATATGTGGTGGAAAAAATCAAGGTCATGTCCCTGAGCATATGTAAGTCAACTTGGACCTCTTGGAAACAGCCAGGGACACTTTGAGAAGGGCTACTTCCCAGAAATCAAGTCATGGGACTTAAACTGTCATCATTTGGGTATTAAGGTAAATGAGGTATTGTTTTGAAATCACAGGCAACATATGCAAACACTTAGCCCATTTGCCAGCTCATAATAAGCAATAACTACTCAACAAACAGGACCTCTTATCATTTTTACTGTTGTATTATTATGATCTGTTCATCTTGGCTTTCATTTCCCCAGGGTGACTGACTGATCGGTTGCTATAGCATCAAAGCTATATAGGGATCCCTGGACAGGCTCTTAACAAGGATTTGTAGAGAAGGAGAGTTCCAAGTTGTGCTTTCAGGACAGTAGAGATTCAACTTTGCAGGCAAAAAGCTCTACGAAATGTGCGTCAAGGCCGCTGGAAGCTGGGCTGTCTGGGGGGAGCTTTGGCCACAGCCATTGCGTGCAAAGGCAGGAAGAAGCTGGGAGTCAGGAGGGGAGGAAGAGAAGCATGAAGCTTATACAAGGTGATTTCGTAGAAGATCAAACCTGACATATTTTTAGGTCCTGTGTAATAAATGCAAAACAGCCATTTCTCTTAAGAAACTTCTTCGAAATTGCAATAAATTCTCCTCGACAAAACCTCCAGTCAAGTCCAGCATGTAATCTCCTACTGTCAAGAAGAGTAATGCTGAGTGGTATATGTTGTTTTACTATAAAAAAAAAAAAAGAAAAAGAAAAAGAAAAAGAGGTTGCTGGTCTGGGAAGATAGAATTTAATTTACCAAAGTTGCTTCTCAAGGATCTGCTTGCTCACATAGTGGGATCTCCTTTTTAGCTTCTTGTGAAAAATGACTACTTTTAGGGAGATCCTCTTTGGTTAGTTCCTTCTAATACCATATCTCCCCCATGAAGTAGGAGTGAGAAGATCTGGAATTAGATAAACTGAAGATGGAACCCTAGCTCCAACAGTTATTGTTAGCTATGTAGTCTGGAGCAGGTTGTTTCCCATAGCTAAACCTCGATAATCTCACCTGTAAACAGGAGTGATAGTGGAACCTACCTCATAAGCCTTGTTTTGAGGAACAGGTGAAATTAGGCACCTTAACTTCTGACACTATGACTTGGCATTCAGCACATGCTCAATAAACATCTGTTAGTATTGTCGTCATCATCACCACCATCATCACGTCATCACCATCATCTTCTTCTTCATTATTACTGTTATTCTCCACCACCTTTAGGTACATCATATTTTTCCCCCAGTGTATGTCCCTACTCAATATCAGAGCCTTAGGGATCCACAGTCATGTTTTGCAGTGGGGGTGGAGTTTGAGATGGGGAAACAAAATGGATTTTTTTCCTCTGTTATTTTACCCTGAACAGTCCTGCTGTGTTCATGTGTATGTATGTGTGCCCTCCTCATTTAATTTTTAAAACTCCATTTTAATTCAATTGCTCAACAAATATCTATGGAGAGCTACTAGGGAGTATCCCTGTCAGCACACAAGTCTCCCCAGTTATTACCATTTATAAAGATAAAATAATCTTTCTGGACTGCATATTTTCTTCCAACCACTGCCCATTTATCTGCTCCTCTTCACAGAAAAACTCCTTGAAAGAGATATCTTCAGTTGCTGAGTCTTCTTGCCATCATTTCTTTTCAATGCATTCCGATGAGACTTCCTTCTCCACCATCACTGAGACTGCCTTGTCAAAGCCAGCATTGATGTCTATATTGCTAAGTTCACTGGTCACTTCTCTCTCCGTGTTGTACTTGACTTCGAAGCAGCATTCAGTGGAGGTGACCCTCCCTTGTCATATAACACCAGCTTCTTCTGGGGTCCATGTCCTCATGTTCTCTCTTCCCACCATCTAACTAGTTGTGCCTTTTCAGTTTTCTTTGTTGATTCCTTCCCAATGGCTTGAAATGCTCCAGGGCATTTCCAAAGCCCCCTTCCCTTCTCAATCTATACTCTCCCTCAACGATCTCACCAATTCCAATGGCTTTAAATCCAATCTACACAACTTTGAATTCCAAATTCTATCTCAAGATTTAACTTCTCTTCCTGATATAGCTACATTAGCTTCTATCAAATGCCATCTCTTCTTGGATATATTTTGCTCTTAGTATGACAAAGGAGAAATTTAACCATGTCACACCCTTATTTAAAATATATCAAAGGTCTTCAAGATCTGGCCCCTCCTTACTCCCCAAGCCTCATCTTTCAACATTTTCTGACATTTCTAACCCTAATACTCACCCTATGCCCTGTGACCAATGCAGGTTCCCCATAAATTGAACTATTTTAAGCCTCCTGCATGTTTTTCTTATGTTTCCCTTTTTATGGGATACAGTTTCTTTCCTTCTTTACCAATCTCCTACTAATTCAGAAAGACAACTCAGGCATTATTTAGTCATCTAGTCAGACTCAAAGGTCCCTCCTAGCTGCTCCCATGGTACCCTGGTCACTTGTCATGTCCTTATCATTTACTTGTATTGTGGTTTCTCTTTATGTATCTAAGTCGGTTCAGGCTGCTATAACAAAGTGCCACAGACTGGGTGCCTTAAACATTTATTTCTCGCCGTTGGGAAGTCCGAGAAACATTTATTTCTCGAGGCTGGGAAGTTCGAGATCAAGGTGCTGGCAGGTCCAGTGTCTGGTGAGAACCCTCTTGCTGGTTTGCAGTCATGATCCTGCTGTGTCTTTACATGACTGAAAGAGAAAAGAAGCAAGTTCTTTCATATCTCTTCTTATAAAGGCATTAACCCCATCATGAGAGCTCCAACCTCACAACTTAATTATATCCCAAAGACCCCATCTCTAAATACCATCACATTGGGAATTAAGACTTCAACACATGAATTTGGTGGGGGTGGGGGGGGGGGGGTGGGGGGGTGGGGAGGGGAGGGGGAAAGGGACACAAGCCTTGAGTCCATATCGTAGCTCTTTCCCTCACCAGGTTGTAAGCATCCCAAGATTAGGGTCTGCATCCTTTGGTCACAGAGTCCCAGCACCTGGCATAATGTCTTGCAAACAACAGCAGCTGTGTCAGCAACATTTAACATTTACAGACAGCTTACTCTGTACCACACATTGTACCCAGTTTTCAGAGGAATGCTACTGTTAGGGAGAATGTTTCTTCCTCATTCTTGGTGCTTCTTTCCATGTGGAGGGGACTATTAGTATAGTACTTCTATCCTCTTCTCTCCAGGAAAAATGAATTGATTTTTCTGGCTGGAGAGGTTAGAAGGGAAAATTGGCCATATGTACTTCAGCTCTATCTTCTTTTCTTTCTCATAAGAGTGAGCTGTCTGCAGTTAGCATTTGTTTCTCTATGCTAAAAATGCTCCTGTGACTAGAAGAATCAGTCTTTCCAGTTCAGGAGGTGAAGAGGCGTGTTCTATGGATCCCAATTTCTGATTTTCAATATCCACTTTATCAGTTTAGTTTTTCAAAGTGTTATATTAGCCCCTGTCTAATGACTCTTTTATAATTATTTCTAAATTAGTTCAGAGTTCAGCTGGGGGAAATGGAGGCCATTGGGTACTCATTCAAAGACTACAGCACTTATGAAGTCTTTAATATGATTAGCCCACAAAATAGGTTCTCAATAAAAGTTGGTTAAACTCAAAGGAAATGAAGTCTAATACATGTATGAGTCAAGGTAGGGTAAGCCATGCTTTAGTAACAAATTAACCATGAAATTCATGGCTTTACACACACACACACACACACACACACTACACACACTAGTTTATTTCTTGCATGCCACATGCCCAGTACAGCTTGGTGGGGGACACTCTGTTCTCCAGAAATTCTCAAGAGCCTAATTTTTTGGAATCACCATCATGTTATGATTATACCATCTTAGCATGTGACTTCAGGGTCCTGTCAGCAATAAAGGAGTATTTGGGAGCTTGTAACATCTTTTACTGCTTCCAACTGGAAACGACACTTTCATTCACAACAATTTGGACACAACAAGTAATATCAATCTGTTCTAACTCTAAGAAAGGTTGGGAAATGTAGCAGAGCACATGGGATACTCAGCAAGCCCTACTGTCTCTGCCACAGGGCTCTTGAACATCATAAGGCACAATGTTTGGAGACATGGAACTCTTTTTTTTGAGGTGATGGTATGTTTATTAGCTTGATTGTGGTAATCATTTCACAATATATACGTATGTCAAATCATCACATTGCACACCTAGAAAAATCACATGTATAACTTAAATGTATATAACTTTTATTTGTCAATCATATCTCAATAAAGTTGGAAACTATAAAATAAAAATAATCAAGATAATTACCAAAAAATAAAATAAGGTTTATTCTATTTCAATGAAAAAAAAAACAGTTAACTAAAAATAATGATGAACTAAAAATGTCCTAGTGCTGGCATTAGGCACCAAACTGACCCGGCTACAAGGTAACTCTCCCATTAGAAGAAAAATTAACATACCTGGGAGGTAAAACATCTTTTCATAGTGCAAGTATAAACCCAGAGTAATTGCTCATTCAGTGAGGACCCAGGGAGACATGAAACTCTGGACTGGACTTCATGGTGGATGGAGTGCACACTGTGTGAAGCAAGACAGGTGGGAAGAAGATCAGAGTTAATGTGAAGGGAAAGGTCAGACGAGAGGAACCAAAGGCACCCGGCCCACTTCTCAAACCGAACACTCAGTTTCCTTATTTATCAAATGAAGAAAGTATTTTCTGCTTCATAGGATGTCGTGAAGATTAAGTCAGATAACATAGAAAGAGTGCCAAGCACAGTACCTGGCTTTTGTTTAGCATTCAAGAAATATCACTTTCCGTCACCGAGTTGACTTCAAGATCATACAACCCCTTTGATTTCCACTATATACGACACATATCTAAAGATATGGGGATTTTCCTCAGAACAAAAGAAGCCCTATTTTCAAGGGCTTACAAGGTCTCTCGTATTACAGGAGTTCTTCTCATGACTTTATTTGGAACAAAGCAGAACTCTTTTTCAAGATACATTAGCCTGAAATGGACTCAATTAGCACTGATTTTCAAAGTGATGGAGGTCACCTGAGAGCATTAAATTTTTAAAAGACGAAAAAGGAATTTGACAGAGACTTAGTCACTATTTCTGGGGAGGGGGTATGATTTTCCAGATTGAAGCACAGGTTATCACTTTAAGCAAACCATTTGAAGGTGACTTTAAAACAAATTTAAATGAAAAGAAATGGAATACTGATACATGCTGTAACATGGATGAACTTTGAAAACATAATCTAAGTGAAAGAAGCCAGTCACAAAGAAACATATTGTATAATGACATTTATATGAAGTATCCAGAATAGACAAGTCCATGAAGACAGAATGTAGATTGGTGCTTGCTTGGGCCAGGGCAGGGTGGGAAGAATTGTGAAATGACTGCTAATGGGTATGGGGTATCTTTTTGGGGTGAGGAAAATGATAAAATGTATTGAGCTCATGGTCTCGCAGCCCTTCTACTCAGACCATTGAATTGTGCACTTTAAATGGATTAATTGTATAGTTTGTGATTATGTCTCCAGTTGTTACAAAAACAACTTAGTAAGTTGTTACCCTGTAAATATTACACATGAAGAATGAAAGAAAAACAATGCAAATGGATATTAATTGCTTGGAATAAAGTTTACAGTAACAGCATCATGGATCAAAAAAGCTTTGAATCCCAAATAACTTAGGTGGCAATGGAGTTGGTGCTCTCTGGACATCCTCCGTAGAGAACACACAAAGTGGGTCTAGAGATGACCAAAAAGCTACATTAAGGAGGCAAGTGGAGAACTGAATAAAGCTGTTTCACGAAATGTGATAGGAGAAAAAATGTTTAACTAATGTATCTTTTTATGTACTATTGTTCATACGGTACAATACTGTATGTATGTTAATGTGATTTATAAATAAATATATATAGTAACTAAGTTAATAATGTTACAAGTAGACACTTGAGCATGTCATCAACATCCTTAACATTTATTTAATCAGATTGGCCACATAGTTGAAGGGATCTTTGTATTAGAAAAACGGAGTTTCAACTGAGAGTAGTAGCACCTTAGGATCCTGAAATTACATAGAACAAGGAAGAGCCCTAAACGTATTGCAGAATCTTGCCAGTCTTACTGGCCACACATCATGAGATTCAGGCCATGCCCAGGTTCAAACCTGATTGGAGGGAACATTTCTTGAAAGCACAGACCGTCTAGACCAGGGGGTGACCTAAGTAGACACTATTCAAGACCAATTGTTCAATGAGTATTACACCTGTGAATTTTGCTCATAAAGTATTAAACCCCTCAATGATAGAACTGTTCAAATGAAGATGGGTTGACCAAACATCTGCCAGTAATTCTGTAGTCCTGTGTTTTTAAACTGCAGATTGCAACACGTTAGTGAGATATGGAAGTAATTTAGTGGGTACCCAACCAGAATCGACGTATATTATATCTTATACATTTTATATCATGTATATATATATGAGCAGAATACAATAGAAGAAACTAGAATAAGATTGATCGGTATATATCGTATACGGTAAGGGTAAGTATTGTTTCCTGAAAACTTTTTTCAGAAATGTGTGTGTGTGTGCATGTGTATATGAACATCCTTGGTTTATCTGTTATATGATTTGCAGTTTAAGAATCTTTGAAACACACTGTGGGTGGGTGGGAGGCTGGATGAGATAACCCCTAAGCTTCCATCTAATTCTTGGTCGATTATTCTGGAATTCGCAGCACTGAAGAAGAAAAAATGTGAGGCTCTTCCAAGACCAAGGAAATGGTGTGTCACCACTCAGTGCTCAAACACACACATACGAAGCAAGCCCCCAACCATGTAGTAATTGCAAACACATTGCATGACAGTGCCCATCAGCTCCAGCAAGAAGTCACAGGAGAAGCAAATCCAGAAACTCTTCCATTGTTGTAACAGGAAAGTATTTCAGTGGTTTAAGTCACAAATCTAATGAATCTAAATGGCCAGACTATTTAAATGTCTAGACAGAAGAGGCTTGTAATCAGTAAACTTCTTACCAAGAGATCCTCCTAGGGGCCCTCATTTGTGTTAATAAAATTCTCAGTAGTAGGTCCCTTACCACTGATAATATTTTCAACAATGCATCAGTGCCAACTCTGGGGCTATAATGCAGCACTACAGTTGGAGACATGCGTACAATCTGACCACAGAGCACTGGAACACCTCTTAAAAATTCCAAAACAAGTTTTTAAAAAGTGAGTTAGGGTTTCTTCCTCTTAACGGATGAAGTGCCGCCACTTGGCAAGAAGCTCTGTGAGCAGTATGTTATTATAAACATATTTAGCTTTGGGGGAGTAAAGTGACTAAAACTAAAACAATCTGGTTAAACCATTAACTCTGCAACAGTTCAACTCCCAAAAGCAATGGTTCAACTTAAAAATAAGTTACTATTTACTGAACACAAACTATGTACCAGGCATCGTGATAAGTGCCACGGGTTGGCTGAAAAATCTATCAGACATAAATTCCTGCTGTGTCTCAAGGATATACAGTTTAATAGCGGAAATGGGCTGTACCCAGATAACAAAAACAGAGGGCAGGCCATGGTAAGGATTAATCCTTTCTGGGTCAAAACCACCCATCATTCAGTGTTACACTGACCAATGGTCCAAGGTGTTTGTTCCTGTCTTAGCTCTGGCTGTCATACAAAATACGATAGACCGAGTGGCTTAAACAACAGAAATTTATTTTCTCTCAGTTTTGGAGGTTAGAAGTTCCAAGATCAAGGCAATTCAGCTTCTGGTGAGGTCTCTCCTCATGGCTCGTAGGTGGCACCATCTTGCTGTGTGATCACATGACCTCTTCTTTGTGGGCATGTGGAGAGGGAGAGGGAGGGGGTGGGAAGGAGAGAGAGAGAGAGAGAGATCTCTGATGTCTCTTCTTATAAGGACACAAATACTATAGGATCAAGCCCCACCCCCCCTTATGATCTCATTTAACCTTAATTACTTCCTTAGAGGCTCTCTCTCCAAATAAAGACACACTGGGGGTTAGGGCTTCAACACATAAATCTGATGGTTGGGAAAGGGGGTGGTTTGCACACAAACATTCATTTCATAACAGTTCCCAAACCTGATTTACACTGGAAATTATATAATTTTCCTAATAGAATGTAAATCCAGGTAAAACAAGGATGAGCTCTGTAGTAGGCAGAATAATAGCTTCCCAAAGATGTGCACCCCCTAATCCCCACAACCTATGAAAATTCTAGATTAAATGACAAAGGAGAATTAAGCTTGTAGATGGAATTAAGGTGCTAATCAATGGCCTTTAACATAGGGAGACTACCCTGGATTGTCCAGTGGACCCAATGTAATCACAGGGCTCCTCAAAAGTGGAAGAGGTTGTCAGAAACTAGCCCCAGAGAGATAGCAACATAAGAAGGAATTGGTAGTGTATATATGTCAATGCCACTCTCTCACTTCGTCCCAGCTTACCCTTCCCCCTCTCCCTGTCCTCAAGTCCATTCTCTATGTCTGCATCTTTATTCCTGTCCTGCCCCTATGTTCTTCAGAACCATTTTTTTTTTTAGATTTGATATATATGTGTTAGCATACGGTATTTGTTTTTCTCTTTCTGACTTACTTCACTCTGTATGACAGACTCTAGGTCCATCCACCTCACTACAAATAACTCAATTTCATTTCTTTTTATGGCTGAGTAATATTCCATTGTATATATGTACCACATCTTCTTCATCCATTCATCTGTCGATGGGACACTTAGGTTGCTTCCATAACCTGGCTATTGTAAATGGTGCTGCAATGAACATTGTGGTACATGACTCTTTTTTATTGAGATAGTGGCACTGACATATATACACTACGAAATTTAAAACAGATGGCTAGTGGAAAGCAGCTGCATAGCACAGGGAGATCAGCTTGGTGCTTTGTGACCACCTAGAGGGGTGGGATAGGGAGGGTGGGAGGGAGAGGCAAGAGGGAGGGGATATGGGGATATATGTATACGTATAGCTGATTCACTTTGTTATACAGCAGCAGCTAACACAACAATGTAAAGCAATTATACTCCAATAAAGATGTTAAAAAAAAAAGAATTAAATGAAGACACAGATCATTTTCAAGGTATTGAAAGAACTGTTACTAAAGAGCTTGGGTAACCCAGCTCTTTGGTAACAAGTGATAAACCGGGAATAGAGTCCTGATTCAGCCTCTTCCACTAGCCTGTATCATGGGCTCAGACAACTCAGCCTTTCTAACCTTAGTTTAGTCATTTGTAGAATGAAGTGGTCAGACTACCTGATTGCTCACATTTCCCCTAGAAGGTGCTAAGTGCCATCTTCCTGATCTCTTTCTCCTTGTTTGGATGGAAGGATGGGTCGGGATACGTGGAGAGTGAGACACAAACTCTTTCTTCTCCTTTCTTTTTTGGGAGCTGTAAAAATTCAGTCTCATTTGTGAATAGTACACTTTAGACTGTGATAAATGCCTAACTGATTAAACTTTACTTCTCTAAAGAAAAACATCTTATGGAAAGAGAAGTGTTCCATGACTTCCAAGTTGAGAAAGATGTGGTTGGTTTGAAGACCTCAGCTGGGAATATACGCTCACAAAACAATTTGTACATCTGTTAGAAAAACCAAATGCCATAGGAAGTAAGAACGTTTAACGTATAGAATAGATGTTTGTTTCTAGAAGTTGCTCAGATTGCTCATTTTAAAATGCACACCGTTGGTAATTGAAGGACGATTTGCTGCAGCCAGGGCAGGGCAGTATGCTGCAGTCTCCTATTTTCAGGATTGAAGATGGCTACTCAGGATTTTAAGGAAACCCCTCTGGGTGACAGTGATAGGGCAGTGAGATTCTGTTCTGCATTAGCATGTCACGTCAGAGCCTCTCACTGGTAATGCTGGAGCTGTGTCAAATCACAGCCATTATATATTTAAGGGACAGCAAGTGTTTTAAAGCTGTGAATTACAGTTGTGCAGACATACATCTTATGTCTAAAATGCCTGTTTGGATCACTATGCTTTTTTGGAATTGAGATGTCTAAAAATCCCCATATTTTGGAACAAGTCCAGCCCTCTGTGTTTGGGATAAACTCTCGCCTACTGTGCATGAATTCTGCTTTACTTCTGGTCTGACTGAGGACCATAGGTGGTTTAAATCCAGCTTTTCTATATCTTGGTCAGACTATCAGCTGAAATGTTGACCGCTGGCTTTGTTTTCCTTATAACCATAAGAAAGTCACATTTGCATAAAAATTCTTGTGAATTCTTGTTAAACAGAATTTTCTTCCATTGATGGTCCCTTACTATTGGATCCCATGGTTCACTGTAGGCTACAGATGACCTTGTACGTTTTGTGAACTGCTGTGTTCACAGTGCCTGGCAAACAGTAGACACACGAGAAATATTTGTAGAATGAGTGAGAGAATGAATGAATGCTCACGTCTTCTAACCTTAAAGGATTCAAGGCTATTCTCTATTATATAAACAAGTAATTAAAGTGATTGTTGGAAGCATCAAAAAAAAAAAAAGAAAAGTAAAGAAGGAATTGACCTGACATCTTTGGCTTTAAAGATGGAGGAGGTGGGATCATAAGCCAAGGAGAGTTGACAGCCAGGAAACATATTCTCCCCAGACCTTCCAGAAAGTATCACAGCCCTACTTTGATTTTATCGCAATGAGATACATTTTACCCCAATGTTTTGGACTTCTAACCAGAACTGGAAGGTAATAAATTTGTGTTGTTTCAAAACACTAACTGGATAAATCCAAAGAGACACAATCCAAGACACATATTAATCAAACTATCAAACATTAAATACAAAGAAAAAATTTAAAAGCAACAAGGAAAAAACAACAAATAGCATACAAGGGCCTCCCCATAAGGTTAACAGCTGATCTTTCAGCAGAAACTCTACAAGCCAGAAGGGAGTGGTAGGACATATTTAAAGTGATGAAAGGGAAAAACGTACAACCAAGATTAGTCTACCCAGAAAGGATCTCATTCAGATTCAACAGAGAAATCAAAAGCTTTACAGACAAGCAAAAGCTATGAGAATTCAGCACCACCAAACCAGCTTTACAACAAATGCTAAAGGAACTTCTCTAGACAGGAAACACAAGAGAAGGAAAAGACCTACAAAAACAAACCCCCCAAAATTAAGAAAATGGTAATAAGAACATACATATAGATAATTACCTTAAACGTAAATGGATTAAATGCTCCAACCAAAAGACATAGACTAGCTCAATGGATGAAGAAACAAGACCTGGATATATGCTGTCTACAAGAGACCCACTTCAGACCTAGGGACACATACAGACCAAAAGTGAAAGGATGGAAAAAGATATTCCATGCAAATGGAGATCAAAAGAAAGCTGGAGTAGCAATTCTCATATCAGACAAAATAGACTTTAAAATAAAGACTATTACAAGAGGCAAAGAAGGACACTACATAATGTTCAAGGGATCAATCCAAGAAGAAGATATAACAATTGTAAATATTTATGCACCCAACATAGGAGCACCTCGATACGTAAGGCAAATGCTAACAGCCATAGAAGGGGAAATCGACAGTGACACAATCATAGTAGGGGACTTTAACACCCCACTTTCACCAATTGACAGTTCATCCAAAATGAAAATAAATAAGGAAACACAAGCTTTAAATGATACGTTAAACAAGATGGACTTAATTGACATTTATGGGACATTCCATGCAAAAACAACAGAATACACTTTCTTCTCAAGTGCTCATGGAACATTCTCCAGGATAGATCACATCTTGGGTCACAAATCAAGCCTTGGTAAATTTAGGATAACTGAAATCATACCAAGTATCTTTTCCAACCACAACACTATGAGACTAGATATCAACTACAGAAAAAAATGTGTAAAAAATACAAACACATGGAGGCTAAACAATACACTACTAAATAACCAAGAGATTACTGAAGAAATCAAAGAGGAAATCAAAAAATACCTAGAAACAAATGACAATGAAAACACGACAACCCAAAACTTATGGGATGCAGCAAAAGCAGTTCTAAGAGGGAAGTTTATAGCAGTACAATCCTACCTCAAGAAACAAGAAACACCTCAAAAAAAAACCTAACCTTACACCTAAAGCAATTAGAGAAAGAAGAACAAAACTACCCCAAAGTTAACAGACAGAAAGAAATCATAAAGGTCCAATCAGAAATAAATGAAAAAGAAATCAAGGAAACAATAACAAAGATCAGTAAAACTAAAAGCTTGTTCTTTGAGAAGATAAACAAAATTGATAAACCATTAGCCAGACTCATCAAGAAAAAAAGGGAGAAGACAAATCAATAGAATTTGAAATGAAAAAGGAGAAGTAACAACTGACACTGCAGAAATACAAAGGATCATGAGAGATTACTACAAACAACTATATGACAATAAAATGGACAACCTGGAAGAAATGGACAAATTCTTAGAAAATCACAACCTTCTGAGACTGAACCAGGAAGACAAATCACAAGCACTGAAACTGAAACTCTGATTAAAAATCTTCCAACAAACAAAAGCCCAGGACCAGATGGCTTCACAGGTGAATTCTATCAAACATTTAGAGAAGAGCTAACACCTATCCTTCTCAAACTCTTCCAAAATATAGCAGAGGGAAGAACATTTCCAAACACATTCCATGAGGCTACCATCACCCTGATACCAAAACCAGACAAAGATGTCACAAAGAAAGAAAACTACAGGCCAATATCACTGATGAACTTAGATGCAAAAATCCTCAACAAAACACTAGCAAACAGAATCCAACAGCACATTAAAAGGATCATACACCACGATCAAGTGGGGTTTATCCCAGGAATGCAAGGATTCTTCAATATACGCAAATCAATCAATGTGATAAACCATATTAACAAATTGAAGGACAAAAACCATATGATCATCTCAATAGATGCAGAAAAAGCTTTTGGCAAAATTCAACACCCATTTATGATAAAAACCCTTGAGAAAGTAGCCATAGAGGAAACTTACCTCAACATAATAAAGACCATATATGACAAAACTGCAGCCAACATCGTTCTCAATGGTGAAAAACTGAAAGCATGTCCTCTAAGATCAGGAACAAGACAAGGTTGTCCACTGTCACCACTATTATTCAACATAGTTTTGTCAGTTTTAGCCACAGCAAACAGAGAAGAAAAAGAAATAAAAGGAATTCGAATTGGAAAAGAAGAGGTAAAGCTGTCACTGTTTGCAGATGACATGATACTATACATAGAGAATCCTAAGATGCTACCAGAAAACTACTAGAGCTAATCAATGAATTTGGTAAAATAGCAGGATACAAAATTAATGCACAGAAATCTCTTGCATTCTTCTACACTGATGATGAAAACTCTGAAAGAGAAATTAAGGAAACACTCCCATTTACCATTGCAACAAAAAGAATAAAATACCTAGGAATAAACCTACCTAGGAAGACAAAAGACCTGTATGCAGAAAACTATAAGACACTGATGAAAGAAATTAAAGATGATACAAACAGATTGAGAGATTTACCGTGTTCTTGGATTGGAAGAATTAATATTGTGAAAATGACTATACTATCCAAAACAATCTACAGATTCAATGCAATCCCTATCAAAGTATTAATGGCTTTTTTTCTCGGAACACAAAAGACCCCAAATAGCCAAAGCAACCTTGAGAAAGAAAAATGGAGTGGGAGGAATCAGAGTCCCAGACTTCAGACTACACTACAAAACTACAATAATCAAGATAGTATGATGGCACACAACAGAAATATAGATCAATGGAACAGGATAGAAAGCCCAGAGATAAACCCACGCACATATGGTCACCTTATTTTTGATAAAGAAGGCAAGAATATACAATGGAGAAAAGACAGCCTCTTCAATAAGTGGTGCTAGGAAAACTGGACAGCTACATGTAAAAAAATGAAATTAGAATACTTCCTAACACCATATACAAAAATAAACTCAAAATGGATTAAAGACCCTAAATGTAAGGCCAGACACTCTAAAACTCCTAGAAGAAAACACAGGCAGAACACTCTATGACATAAATCACAGCAAGATCCTTTTTGACCCACCTCTTAGAGAAATGGAAATAAAAACAAAAATAAACAAATGGCACCTAATGAAACTTAAAAGCTTTTGCACAGCAAAGGAAAACATAAACAAGACAAAAAGACAACTTTCAGAATGGGAGAAAATATTTGCAAAGGAAGCAACTGACAAAGGATTAATCTCCAAAATTCACAAGCAGCTCATGCAGCTCAATATCAAAAAACCAAACAACCCAATCCAAAAATGGGCAGAAGACCTATATAGACATTTCTCCAAAGAAGATATACAGATTGCCAACAAAAACATGAAACGATGTCTAACATCACTAATCATTAGAGAAACGCAAATCAAAACTACAATGAGGTATCACCTCACGCCAGTCAGAATGGTCATCATCAAAAAATGTACAAACAATAAATGCTGGAGAGGGTGTGGAGGAAAGGGAACCCTCTTGCACTCTTGGTGGGAATGTAAATTGATACAGCCACTATGGAGAACATCATGGTACTTCCTTAAAAAACTAAAAATAGAACTACCGTACAACCCAGCAATCCTGCTACTGGGCATATACCCTCAGAAAACCATAATTCAAAAAGAGTCATGTACCACACTGTTCATTGCAGCTCTATTTATAATAGCCAGGACATAGAAGCAACCGAAGTGTCCATCAACAGTTGAATGGATAAAGAAGATGTGGCACATATATACAATGGAATATTTCTCAGCCATAAAAAGAAATGAAATTGAGTTATTTTTAATGAGGTGGATGGACCTAGAGTCTGTCATACAGAGTGAAGTAAGTCAGAAAGAGAAAAACAAATACCATATTCTAACACATATATATGGTATCTAAAAAAAAAAAAAGGTTCTGTAGAACCTAGGGGCAGGACAGGAATAAAGACACAACGTAGAGAATGGACTTAAGGACACGAGGAGGGGGAAGGGTAAGCTGGGATGAAGTGATTGAGTGTCATGGACATATAAACACTACCAAATGTAAAATATATAGCTAGTGGGAAGTAGCCACATAGCACAAGGAGATCAGCTCAGTGCTTTGTGACCACCTAGCGGGGTGGGATAGGGAGTGTGGGAGGGAGACGCAAGAGGGAAAGGATATGGGAATATATGTATATGTATAGCTGATTCACTTTGTTATAAAGCAGAAACTAACACACCATTGTAAAGCAATTTTACGCCATTAGAGATGTTAAATAAAGTAAATTAAGTTATTACAGAACAATAAATACATAACTAAATTTTTAAAAATAAAATAAAAAGTCCAAAAAATAAAAATTGTAAGTCTTGAGTTACCAATAAAAGTATATGTCAGTAATTTATTACATTCTTTAGCAAAAATCATTATGTATGTTTTGTATAACAATTATAATATGTATAGTGCAGTAAGTTACAATACAGTAAGTAAATTTTAATAACATGCTCATAGAAGGGAAGATTAGAATAATTTTTCGAAAGAAAGTAGTAAAGAAGATAAAAAGGAATAGGGTGGGACAAGTTTTTAGATGGGATTGACTCCAATGGGGCAAGATGGAACATTATGGAGTGACGGAAATATTCTATATCTTGATCACAGTAGTGCTGACATAGCTATATACCTTTTTTTAATTAATTAAACTTTATACTTATAGAAGGTGAGTTTATTGTATGAAATTATACCTCAATAAATTGGATTTAAAAAGTAAATACCTGGTATGACCCAGTAGACCTTAAGGCAAGAAATATTACTAAATTGGAAGAGAGCCATTTTATGAGATAAAAGTTTTTTTTACCAGGAAGATGTAGTATCTATAAACAAACATGAAATAAATGGCCTCAAGACAACTAAAGCAGTAGTAATAAACAGATTCAAACAGAAAAATATGCAAATCCACAGTCAAATTGTGGATATTAATACAGCTTTCTCAGTAATCAATAGAACAAGTAGACAAAAACAATACAAATATAGAAGATTTGACAACATGGTAAACACAATCAACCTAATTTACTCACACAGAATGCTGCAAGCAATAACTGCATAATACACAAGCTGTCAAGTATACATGTGGGGTATTTACCAATACATTAAAATAAAGCAAGTCTCAAAAATTATCAAAGATTGAAATCACACAGAATATAGTCTAACTACAGCAGAATTAAGCTGGAAATTAATTTAAAAAAATAACTATAAAATAATCTTATATTTGAAAATAAGGAAGTATTCTTTTGAATTAACTCTGAAGTCAGAGAAGAAATCACAATGAAATATTTTAAATATCTTGAAATTAATAATAAAAATACAATATATCAAAATTTCTAGAATGTAGATAAGTTGTGTTTAGAGGGTAATTTATAGTCTATCAGAAAAAGATAACAAGTTAAAAATCAGTGATCTAGCATCAATCTCAAGAAGTTTAAAAAAAAAAAAAGTATAATAAATCCAAAGAAGAGAATAACAAAGATCAGAAATCAAAGAAATAGAAAAGAAACATGCAACAGTGAGACTCAACAATGTCCAAAGTTTGTTATTTGAAAATACTAATACAACTGATAAACCCCTAGCATGAACGATAGGACAAAAAGAGAGAAGGTTAAAAACCAACATCATTAATGAAAACGGTGATAAAAGTAGAAAATTCTAGAAAAGAAAAATGTAATAAGATCAATGGTTTCCTGAGAGTAAAGATGTAGGATGTTACTGACCAGCCAGGGGGACAAGAAAGGTTCTATATCTTGTCTGGTGTAATAACCTCCTGATTACACACATTTGTCAACGTTCATTGAACTGCACACTTAAAAGTCATTCATTCTATTGTATATGAATTATTCCTCAAGAAAGTTCACTTTAAGGAAAAAAGTAGTAACTATTAGAAAGCAAGGGAAAAACTACCAGTATTCAAAGATATGTAGAGAAGTACACATAAGCTGTGGAAATTAATAAGTTAATATAGCAAGATTGCTTGGTACATGGTCAATATCACAAGAATCAATTGTATGTCTGATTACCAATAACAAACAGAAAATGAAATCCAAGAGAAGGTATTATTCACAACAGCATTAGAATATAGTCCATGGCTTAACTGTCAACAGAGCTTACACAGTCATTGTAAAGTATCCATTGAATATTGATATTAGTTTCTAAGCAAATTATGATAGAATTGTAATGGTGAGTTAGGAGAAATGTGATAACAGCAGAGGCAGGAGCTGGGAAGAGAGGTAAATACCTATACCCAGTGACAGGAAGTGAGAGGGTGAAGATTAAAACAGATCAACAAGTGACAATGTAAGTAGTTTATTTAGAGACATAAAGGTAGAAATATGAGTATGCATAGTTTTGACAAATTTAAAATGACTTTAAAACAAGAACATGAACTTTGGAATCAGACGGCCCTGAGTTTGAAATCTGTCTCCTTCATTTTCTAGCTGTGTAAACTTGGTGGAATCACAAAACATTCCCAAGGCTTAGATGTTTTAATATGTAGACTGGGAATAATAGCACTTACTTCATAGGGTTGCCAACTGAAGTCTATGATTCTCGGTCTTCTACTGGGGGAATCTATCAAGATGGTAGAGTAAGAGGCATGGAGTTCACCTCCCCCCCACGAACACATCAAAAATACATCTACATGTGGAACAATTCTCACTGAAAATTAACTGGAAAATGGCGGGAAGGTTTTCCTGCAACCAAAGCTGTAAGAAAGATCCACAGGTAATTGGGTAAGAAGGAAAGAAAAATGATCAGGTCAGTACCTGCGCCTCTGGGAGGGGACTCAGAGGAAAAGGGAGAATATACGTGCAGAGCCCCACCTTGGGGAGTGGGGGGTGAGAGCCACAGACTGGATGCCCCAGTCCTGGTCTCCTACGAGGAGGGTGACAAGCCTCCTTAGCCGGTTGGAGGACCGCTGGCTGAGACTAGCAGGAGGGCTGTGGGAAGCCCGGACTCCGCTCATGAGGGGCACGCTCACTGGCTTACCCCCAGGCAGGGTGGCAAGGGTGGTTAGAGGTCTTCTCTAGAGGCTGCCGGGTTTCCCGTGGCGCCTGGGTGCACACACTCCAGCTCCGCTCACTCCACGTCACAGTGCTGCACTGGATGTGCGGCAGACAGGTCTGCGGAGAAGACTCAGCTCTGGGACACAGAGGAGACCCAGTCCTGGGGCAGGGCCTGGGCGGGGGTGCTGTGGCCACTGTTGGCGCTTATTCAACCAGTTCATCAGAAGAAGCCCAGAATTCTGACAGCGGCCACTCCACCACCACGCAGGCCCCGGGAATCCACGCCAGCACTACCTGCCTCGTGGTGTGGCTCCCCATCAGGGCGGGGGGGTGGAGGCTGGAGCCTGTGATCAGCTGTGAAGGAAAGGGGACTCCCACGTGATGCTGTGCCTGAGCGGAGCGAGGGAAATAATTGCAGGTGCTGCACAGACAGCGTGTCGAGGACAGTTCAGAACCCTGTCTGTGGCCAACATTGTGGCAATTTATAAACCAAGCTAGCATAGGAGCAGTAGAAGATTTAGAAATGATTGGAAAAGCCTTTAAGTAGCCCATCCCACCCCACCCTAAAATCCCTTCAGAGATTGGAAAAGAATTCTCTGTGTACAGAGTGGGATTCGAGTCATTTCATTTGGATCCCCAAAGACAGCCTGGCTCAGCTGACATTTGGGTTCAAAACAAGAGCTGGACCAGAAGGAAATACATGGAATCTTCAGACATGATGTAGCCTTGAATGGGCCCTGCATGGGTCCCATTTTCTCCAGCACTCCTCTACTCTGGGGCAACGGTCCCGATCCTGGGAGAGGGGTTAAAACACACAAAGGGAACAGAGCCAGCTCAGGCTCAACCCACAGGGCTTCTGCTCCAGCAACTTGGGATCAGACCCCACCCCCAATAAGGTGGTGATGGGCATTGAGCAGAGGGGAAGTCCCACTTCACTCGCTTGAGCTCCAGACCCTAAATCTCCAGCCCCACCCCCTACCAAGGTGATGGCTGTCAGCACATCCTGAGGAAAGATGTGACTGTGTCCATGTCAAATCCAGTCCTCTCACCAAAGGCACTGGGCACGTGTAGTCAGTATAGGGACTCTCCCACATAACAACACCCTTTCAACACCACGACGGGTTATTGTTTCACCTAAATTCATAAAGGCAGAGAAAGTTAAGCAAAATGAAAAGGCAGAGGAACTGCTCTCAACTGAAAGAGCAAGAGAAAACCCCTGAAAAAATAAATAATGAAACAGATAAACAATTTACTAGATAAAGAATTCAAGGCATTGGTAATAAAAATGTTAACTGAATTAGGGTAAAGAATAATAAACACAGTGAAAAATTTTACAGGGAACTAGAAAATATAAAAAAAGACCCAATCAGAAATGAAGTTAATGAATTCAATAACTGAAATAAAAAACAAACTAGGAGGAATGAATAGCAGACTAAGTGATAGAGAAGAACGTATAGGTGATCCGGAAGATAGAATAATGGAGATCGCCCAATCAGAACAGCAAAAATAAAAACAAATTAAAATAATGAAAACAGCTTAAGAGAGCTTTGGATAATTTTAAGTGCACCAATATGTGCATAATAGGGGTCCCACAGGGAGAAGAGAGAGAGAAGGGGATTGAAAATGTATTTGAGAAAATTATGGCTGAAAACTTCCCAGACCTGAAGAAGGAAACAGATATCCAAGTACAGGAAGCACAGAGGGTCCCAAACAAGATGAACCAAACAGACCCACACCAAGACATATCATAATTAAAATTGCAAAAGGTAAAGAGAGAATTCTAAAGACAGCAAGAGAAAAACAGAGTCATATACAAGGGAATTCCTACAAGGCTATCAGCTGATTTCTCTACAGAAATTTTGCAGGCCAGAAGGGAGTGGCATGATATATTCAAAGTGCTGAAAGGGAAAAATCTACAACCTAGGATACTCTATCCAGCAAAATTATCATTTAGAATCAAAGGAGAGATACAGATATGATCAACAAGGGGTTAATATACAAAATATATAAACAACTATTTACCACTCAATACCAAAAATCAAAAAATGGACAGAAGACTTGAATAGACTCTTTTCCAAAGAAGACATACAGATGGCTAACAGGTACATGAAAAATTGCTCAATATCATTAATTATTAGAGAAATGCAAGTCAAACAAGCCCTGAGGTATCGCCTCACACCTATTAGAATGGCCATCATCAAAAAGTCTACAAATAACAAATGTAGGCAAGGATTTGGAGAAAAGGGAACCCTCATACACTGTTGGAGGGAATATAAATTGGTGCAGCCACTGCAGAAAACAGTATGAGGTTCCCAAAAAACTGAAAATAGAACTACCATATGACCCAACAATTCCACTCCTAGGTGTATATCCAGAAAAAAACAAAAACACTAATTTGAAAAGATACATGCACCCCAAAGTGCATAGCAGCACTATTTACAATAGCTAATATCAATATATGGAGGCAACCCAAGTGTCCATCAACAAATGATTGGATAAAGAAGATGTGATATATATATATATATATTATATATCTGTAGATATCTATAGATATATAAATATTATATAATAGTACTATTATATAATATATAGTATCTATATCTATGTATCTATAGATATATATATATCTATATAATGAAATATTACTCAGCCATAAAAAAAGAATGAAATTCTGCCATTTGCAGCAATGTACATGGACCTAGGGAATATTATGCTTAGTGAAATGAGTCAGACAGAAAAAGACAAATACTCTATGATATCACTCATATGTGGAATCTAAAAAATGAAGCAAGTGAATATATACAGCAAAACCAAAACAGACTCACAGATATGGAAAACAAACTAGTGGTTACCAGTGAGAAGAAGGAACAAGGGGAGGGGCAAGATAGGGGTCTCAGAGATATAAACTATTATATACAAAATAGATAAGCAATAATATATTGTACAGCACAGGAAATTATAGTCATTGTTTTGTAATTAATAACTTTTAATGGAGTATAATCTATAAAAATACTGAATCATTATACTGTACACTTGAAGCTAATATAATCTTGTAAATCAATTTAAAAATGTTACTATAATCTTATTGTATTGAGTGGTAGGCATATTTTAAATATTAAGAGAATAAATTGCCAACTACCTTCAAAGTTTATATACCTACGTCTCATACCAATAATTGACATACCTCTCCCTTAACTCCTCCTTGGATGGAAACTATGTACAAATCAGAAAGAAATGGTTAATGTGTGTAAATTTTTAAAATAAATAAAGTCTATGATTCGTATGGGTAAGATGAGATTAATACAGTGCCGTTCATCTTTCAGCTGCTAAGAAACATTGTCCACAATGCCTCCAAATCCTCCATCCTCCACGGTCTCAGCTACCCATCACTGCCCACTGCTCTGCAGTCTCAAATGAGGGCACTTATTGTTTCCTTTTCTCCAGGCTTTGAGACCTTTGCATAAATGAGATCTTTGATCTCCCCTTGATCAAAGGCAGCAGGCAACCTGGAAGGGAAACCTCATTTACAGCAGGTACACCTCACTGTGGAATACACAAAAATTACAGAGAGACAGGGAGACAGAGAAGAGGCAGATTGATGTAGAACCTATCCAAGATGTGTAAAGTTAAAAAAAAAATCCAATTGCAGAACAACATGTTAGTATGATACCATTTTTGTTAAATCTCACACACACACACACACACACACACACACAACAGTTTATTCATTAAATAAAATGAACACGATAATATGCCGAACTTATGAGAGAAGGTTGGGATTATGGACAATGTTTTCTTTATAGGCCACATGTTTCTGTACTGTTTCAATTTTATTTACAGTAATCACATTTTACTGTTGTAGTAATAAAAATAAGAACTTTAAAGATTTAAAGGAAAAGAAGAAAATCAGTCCATTCTGCAAATAAGGACCTCAAGATGCAGACCCAGGGCAGTTTTCCTGAGTATACAATACAGGAAACATTGGCCTTTATAATAGAATATTATTTTTAATTAGAACTAAATGTGAACAGAAATGGGGTCAGCCGTGTTATCTTCAAACACAAAAAAAACAGCAGAATTTTCTTTGTAATGGCTTTCAAAGTACTCTCTGACAGAAAAACACCTGGAAAAAAAAAAATGGACAAAGCCCATCAGTAAGAATTTTCATTAACTGATAGATTGTTCGTAGCTTACCAGGAACCTAACGTCAGGAATAATTCATCAGATAAGACTTCACATCACTTTTGAATCTTGAATGCTTTCTAAGTTTATATAGATATCAATGCTTAACGAGCTTGCTTTTAAAAGTATTTATTAATCTATCGCTAGTACTTTCTTTCTCATGCCTATCCTTATTCATGTTCTGATTAACCTTATCTAGTATATTATCCTTTCTTCTTTTGTTAAATGAGAAAACAGAGGTTCAGAGTGGCTAGAAAACTTGTCACAAGTCCAGTTAGTAACAGAAATAACCTGATTACTGGTCACCTTGATAAGAGGTAAAATAAGGAAAGTGTGTATAAAGGAAAGAATGTTCCAGCTAGAAGAATCACAGTGATAAGCGGACACCAGTCTCTCATTTCATGGAGAACTTGCCTCAGACAACTGGCCTAGAGTTTCCCAACTATTTGGATCTGACACTTCCTTAAATGTTCTGGGAACAGGGCTCCCAAACAAAAGTTTAAAGAGTCCCTGAAGTCCACACATGGGCTCCCCAGGAAACATTCCTGGAATTTGGGAAGTGGGAAATATCTTAGGCTCCTAAGAACTCTGATCCATTATGATCCCTATAAACTCGTGAAGGGTGGTATTTGAGCGGTGTAGCTTTGAAAGGTATAGCTTTGAAAGATTAATGTTTTGTCTGATAAATGGAAGTTAGAGAAGTCTATGTTAAATATCAGGAAATATGTAGTTTATATACATGTGAGTATTGTAGATATGTGGATTATTCAAGGGCAACTCAGAATTTTAAATTATACAAATACTGAACCAATTATATAAAACATTAACACCTTAATAAACAATTTTTCAGTGAACAGAAAAAAAAAAAAACAAAAAACCTGTGACCTGCTCTATCACAATGAAAATAAGATGCCTTATCATTTTCCTGACTTATCTAAAAGAGTCCTCATTTCATATATTCTAGCCATTTGCCCCTTTAGGTCATTCTGTTCAGACTTTGGGATTTGAAAGATATGGCCCCCACACTGATAGTTTTTTTTATTAATTTCATTTTGTGCCTTAAATTAAGAATTAATCCATTTCTCTCCTGATAAATATGCCGAGAAGATTATGAAATGACATTTGATTTTCTCATATTTTTAAATCCACCTATTTTCTTATTACTTTGAAGGAGATGCTGAAGGGCTTAGATTTTCAATCTTCATTTCCATTGTTAACTTTCTTGCCAAAAGTATGTATAAAACATGAGTTTCTTGTTTATTAAGTGTTCATTTCTACGCTGTCAGCTGCTTGATAATTGGTTATTTGTACCCCTTCAGGTACTTACATCACCATGATGGTTTTGTGTTCCCATCTAAACCTATGCAGTCATGAATCAGCTGTCACTTCTTACCTGTTATAACAACTCTTAAAATCAACTTACCTTGGCAAAACTCCACAAGTGATGGTCTTCTATTCAAAATTCTCTACTCCAGTGATGGTGGTGCATGCCCACCGACCTGTTTTACCCTAGAAGTAAACAAAGGTGAAGTTGTGGCTATATTTTATACAACCACGAGGGGGCAGCAATGTGCAAATAACGGCTCTGGGTCTCACCTTTTGGCCTAGTTTGGGAGGAAAATGTGGTTCTCATTCCCCATGTGCTTCTCAGATTTAAAATAATGGTAATGTAATCATTTCAGTCTTGCTCTGGAAACTGTCAGAGCTAATTCATTTCAGACAAAAATATACTGACTATCCACATATGCATCCAAATCAGTCTTTTCAAGATTCAGGCTCCGCTCATTCAGGCATGTGTTCACCTAGCCTGTACTCAGAACCTACTGCCTATGCGCCGAGCATTGCTCACCTCCACACCACCTTCTGAAGGGCTTCCCCAGCAACCCCGTCTAAAATCACAACTCTCCCTCTTCTTCAGCTTCTCTTAAGCACTCACTTGCTTATTCTATCTTAATTTTTTGTCTACCCTGCTCCTTAAGAGCTGAAGTTTTATTAGCTCTGTTCATCAGTGTCTCCCCAGCTCCTAGAACAGTGACTGACACATAACAAGGACTCAAAAAATATTTGTGGAATGAACAAATATAAATTTACCAACACGTGCTGCCTTGGAGGTGGGTCTGAGCCTCTTCATCTGAACTAGATAGTGCTAAACTGTTTCCATTTTTCATTCCCACCAGCCATGGATGGGAGAGATGCCCAAAAGGAATGATATTTGATATTAGCATTTGAAGGAACTTGGGACATCACCTAGACTCTCCTTTTGCAGAAGAGAGAATTGAAGTCCAAGTGGAGGAGAGATTTGCCCAAGGTTACATCTATCTTGAATGGTTGAATTGGTCCAAGCCAGGACTCCTGACCTCTGCCTACCTTGCTGCCTTCCTGACTTTTTCATTTTCCTTAAATACCACCTCCTGGAAAAATAAGCTGCATTCATTAATCACCTGATCTGTATAATATTTATTTGGTAATTGGCTGAGAAAAGACTTGGGCATCTGCTTCCAGGTTCCCCAAACCAGCACTCTCAGAGGCATCTGTGATCAGACTCTGCATGAGACCCAGTACTTACCTGCCAGCACCTGCTTTGTACTAGGTCCTTCAGAAACATCCAGCCATTTGTTCCTCACAAAAACCCTACGTACTTTTATCCCCATCTTACCAATGAGAAGGGGTACATCGTATCCACATGGCGCTTATCATGGACTTGGGGTTGTCCTAAGGGGTCCATGCTTATAGCTCATCTAATTCCCTTAAGAACTTTTGAGGTAAGTACAGTTGTTGTCGCTATCATAGATGTGGACACTGAGGTCAAGAAAGGTAAGAACCTTGTCCAAGTCCCCTCTGCTATGAAGAGGCAAAGCCGTCATGTGTTTTATTACTGTGCTCTGCTTCCCGACAGAAAACAAGGGCTGGGAATGGTGCAGTGGGCTGGTGCCATCTGACCCTCCTTTTGTGCATGATTTTTCCACAATATTAGGTCGCAGATTTGGGCCAGAATCCTTTTGTTAAAATGTCACAGGTCTGAAACTGGGCAGAAAAGAAGAGACAATGTTAATGCCAAAGCTGCCCAGGCTGCAAACAATATTCCTCCCCTGTCTATTCTCCGCTAATTTGCTGTCGTCTGCCAGGATCTTTCCCTGCTGCCACACTGCTCACAGAAAACTCTTTAAAATATGGCATTAACTGGCCACCCTTCCGTCTGGGCATCCAGATGCCGGCTGTGCCGTGGGTGTGGAGGACTCCCCAGAGCTTGTCCATTCCAGTCTCAACTGGACAGTGAACTGAAGTTACCTCATAGAGACTTGGAAATGGTGTTGTGGGAACAAAGCTGGTTAGCTCTGTTATTCTGTCAAACTAATCTGGGCTTGAAGCCCCTTTGCAACTCATCAGGAAAACATAGTCTAAAAAGACTATGCTGGCTGGAGATGTTCTTACTGATTGAATTTTGCATCTGGTGTGAAATAAATGAGCAGAAAAGCCTTGGCTTACTGATTCTATACCTCTAGTTCGTCTCTGGATGTCTGGCTGGAGTTCTGACCTCTGGAAATGGAATGTACTGGTGACTCACAGAGCCTCTTTCTGGTGGCGAAAACAATGTGTTGAAAAAAGTCTTCAGAGTCCAGTGGACCAGGGGTGCTTTACCAAGCACTAGGTGAATGAATATGGGCAAGTAACTTTACCTGTCTGACCCTCAGTGTCCTCAGCTGTAAAATGGGAGTCATAATACAGCCCTTCTCATGGGGCTGCTGTAAATATCTGGCATTTAGTATATGCTCAATAAAAGGTGTAAAAAGCACAAAGGAGCAGACCTGAGTCCCTGCTCCACTGCCTGCTAGGTAGGCGGCATCAGACACACCACTTCCCCTCTTGAAGACTTGAATTCCTCCTCCGTGAAGGGAGGAGATTGAAATATCCCCCTCTCTAGGGTCTCTGACCACTGTGTTCTCCTACCAGATGACCACTCCCTCCCTTGCATATCTAAGCTGTTTTTCTAGAGTTTTCAGGGGGATAACACAGAGATCATCAGGGTCTCCACTGCCAGTCTCTGGGAGGAAGACAGTATTTATTGAACATCTGCTAAGTGCCAGTCACTGATCCAGACACTGTTCCTTTGCTAACCCGCATAAACCTGTCAGTAAGCCTCAATGTGCGTTCTGCTATCACTAGATTATGAAAGAGGAAACAGGTTGAGAGAGCATAGGTAACCTTCCCAAAGTCACACTAAATGAGAGTGGCAAAATCTATACCTCCATCCAAGTCTGCCTCTATCCCAACCACCCCTGCCCCCAGACAATCTCAGGACACTGGAGAAATGAAAATTATCCTTTAGGAACCTTGGGTCTATGAAGAACTGACATCAAGTATTGCTGCTGATAATACTCACGTTTCCAACGCCATTATGAATGCTCAAATGGGAAGCAAATAAAAAGGGTATTTCCCAGCTTTTTGCAATGGACTAATTTACAATTTAATTTAGCCGTATTGGTCTTATAGAGTACTAAACCATTTAGATTTAACAAGAAACCTCATGGTAAACAATCCCAAGTAGCCTTTGGAATTCTCCCCAGATACAAGGTTTTGGAGTTTCCCATATTTTGGCTGATTATCTCAGCTGTAGTAACATTGGCCAGTTCACTGCACATTGCACATGGCAGAAGAAAAGGCAGATATCAATTGGAGCAAAAAAAAACACACAGGAAAAAATGAAGTTCTTCTTGCCTTGGTTTTTCCCCTATTATATTTTTGATGATATCTCTTAGAGAAATGATCAAAACAACTAGGAAACAACTTGAAGTTTTCCTCATTTCACATGCCCTGGGCAGCAGCTATTGGAAAACCAAATTACTGAAATGCATGAGGTTGTTGGCTAATTAGGGGGAGCATGCCCTATCTGAAGATTCAGACATGATGTAGCTGGCACACTCTACAGGGCAGAAACCTATCTGTTCTTTCCTCATTGTTAAATTCCTCTCTTAAAATCCTTCTCCAAGGGAAAACTTTAATTTAGAAAGGTCATAAGTTGGAGCTTCTGCCAAAAACAGCACAGGCTGGGAGAACAGACAATAATTTTGCCACAGTAATCATTGGCCACCAGAGACAATGGAGATAGCTTCTTTTTTCCCCTTAAGATGGTATTTTTCTATTTGGTCATTTTAGTTGTAACAACATATACCAGATTATTAAACCTCAAAGCCAATCTGTTTACTTTACTGAAAGAATTTCTCTCAACTTTGAATACAAACACACACACACATACACATAACATTGGAAAGATATTTAAGGGAAATATTTCTGTCTAAACATGTACTTCTTGGTAGAATTCTGTTTTAGAACTGGTCAAATTTCTCCCATGAAAAGTGCCAGTTTAGAGATTCAAGGAGGCTAATCTGAAGCCTCAAAGTTTGGGGAAAGTGAACGTATTGAATTAGTCAGAGAGCAAACGCGGTAACAAACAGCCCCACATCTCAGTGGCTTGATACAGTCAAGGCTGTTTCTTGTTAATTCCAGTGAAAGTCAGCTGGTAGAGACCTCTCTGTTGCATTCAAGGACCCAGGCTCTTTCATCAGTGGCTCTGCTATCATTTCTAGGGACTCAGACTCCTTCATCTACTGGCTCCAACATCCCTGAGGCCTCAGAATCTGTCACTGGATACCCTGACTCCAAAGAGCAAACACAAGAAGAGAGAGATGGAACTTCCCTCGTGGCACAGTGGTTAAGACTCCATGCTCCCAATGAAGGAGGCCCGGGTTTGATCCCTGGTCTGGGAACTAGATCCCACATGCATGCTGAAACTAAGAGTCCGCATGCCACAACTAAGGAGCCGGCAAGCTGCAACTAAGGAGCCCACGAGCCGCAACTAAGACGCAACACAACCAAATAAATAAATAAATATTTTTTTAAAAAAAAGAAAAAGAGAGAGAGCACTGAGGTTAGCGTGGGAGATTTTAGGGATCAGGCTTGTTAGCGGCATACATCTCTGGTGTCCACATTCCATTGGCTGGAACTCAGTCACATGACCCCACCTAACTGCAAAGGAGTCTGGGAGGTGCAGTTTAGCTATGTGCCCAAGAGGGAAAAGGAAACAGGAGTTGATGAATGCATAGCAGTCTCTTTATTACCAAATGTATTGAGAAACTACTGTGACAGTCAAAGTGTGTGACAGTTTCTCAGGACAGGTTAATTATGGCTTTTTGTTGCTGAAGACATTTAAATGGTCTAAGCAATTTAATTGTTCAGTGAATGATAAACCTTTCTGATAGGAGTTTAGGAAATGTGAGTTAGGGATGAAGTAAAGGTCAAAAATGAGATGAGGCTGAAAGATGGAGATCCATTTGGCACATAACTTGCTTTTTGTGTGGCATCTAAAAGGGTATGTTTGGGCTGTAGTTTCCTGAAGCACATGAGGCAGTGTGTGAATGCAGACTCCACAGGTGGCAATTATCAAAGGCCAGTTCTGGAGCAGCCAAAGCCATCATTGGTTCCAAGGAGAAAATATGGAGCCAGGAACAGAAAATTAGGTCAAAAGGGGTTAAGAGCCAGGAAAATACAGAATCAAAATGGGATTGAAGGCAGTGGCCAAAAGGAGCCAGGAAATTCTGCCACAAACATTTATTTCCTCCATTTTCTGAATGTTCACTGAGCACTTTCAATGTGCCAGTTTCCATGTTGGAGAACTCAGTCTCTGCCTACAAGGAATCCAACATTCTCTTTGGGTGGACACTGGCCACGTGGTACATGGGTGAGCTTGTCTGACCTAAAGTCCAAGCTCAAGGGGAGAGGCAGACCTCTTCATGAAGAGATCTAACAAAACAGCAGCTTTAACAACTGCTAAGATGTCTTCAAGCAAAAGACCCTCCTTCTGAGATTGTTTCCATCCTTCCTAAGAATTCTAGGCCATGCTATAGCCAGCCCACATCATGGAAATGCTGAATCAGGGAATTTTAGAGTTGAAAGAGCTCTTATAAATCACTTAGTCTGGGCTTTTTGTTTTCAGCAGAGGAAAGGAAATCTGTGATATGGCGGTTCCCATATCACTGAGGCTAGCCCAGCCCCAAAGACTCCCTTTTTACACCAAGACCATGCAGTCAGCCCCATTCCCTTGATGTGTGATCTACATGGCATGGAAATGATTAAAACTATTTCACTTCACAAGCATCTATTGAATTCCCACTTATAAGACCTACTCACTCTCCTTGATGATCGGCCTTCACATGTCTCTCATGTCTTTTTCTTTAAACATGCTACTACGTTTCACTGAAGTTTCCCCGCAGTGGTCTTGGTTCTCCTCCCTGGAACTCTATGGAATGTGTATGATTTTCCCCCCATTTTAATATATGTAATTAAATTTTATCAAAAAACTACTGCAACCGTTAAGAGTTTCAGCAAGTCAGGGAGAGCACATTCAGATGGAGCCCTTGAGAAAAATTTAATAAAGGTACTTATATGTCCAAAGACTTAGATAGGATTAAAATGAAACAATGGTGTGATGCACTAACCAGAACTGGCCACAGAGGGGAGCCATTACCACCTTCAGCACCCAGGAGGGGCTGGGGTAGGAAGTGGTTAACTTCAAGAGAGAACCAAAGACTGAATCTGTGTTTTGGGTGGAAAGTTTCGACCAGCACCCTTGGACCTACTTGAGAAGGTGCAGAAGAAGGAAAACAGACCTCCCCCTTCTCCTGCCTGCCCCTCTCATTGGCAGAACCTGACCAGAAGTCAGAGGTCAAGGGAAACCTATTGATGCAGGTAATGAAAGTCAGCTTCTCAGCTCCAGAACAGGATGGAGAAGACGGGGTGGGTGCAGAGGGACAGATGGAGAATACCGAGCCCTCCCATCATTGCCAGGCACTATGCTATCTCTGAATGTGGAGGAGTTGGGGAAATAGTCTTGGTTCATGACTTCACAGAATTTACTGTAAATTCTGCATTGGTGCATGTACCATTGGTTCATTGGTACATGCACCAATGAACTCGGCTAAACATTTGAAGGAAAAAATAGGCACCATAGGAGGTAATAATAAGGGATCACTTTTAGACTGGAGATCTTCCTGTGGATGTACCATTTCAGCTGAGCCAGCCAAGTGGATGATTTAAAAAGAGCATCCCAGACCGAGGTAGAGCATGAACAAAAGCCTCTGACACATACAGCTCTTTAGATATTTGAGTCCTTGAACTTAATTTGAATTTTTGTGAAATACATGGGTGTTATTTCTTAGGAATTGCCCCCCAGAAGTGCCCAGATCAAACGGAAAGACAGTGGCTTGGGAGTCAGGAGGCCTGCTTCACCAACCCTGTGTCTGGACCTCACTGTCCAGGAGACGTGGCCCAGGTGACTGGGTCTGTCTTTGCTTCCATTTATTATCTGTAAAGTGAAGATGTCAGCTTGTTGGCCCAAGTCCCTTCCAGTTCTAAATTCAATGCTGGTCATGGACTTTATCTTTTTAAAGATGTTTTTCAACACTTTTCAAAATTCTATTCTCTGCTACGTGAATGCCCAGGAGCAATTTAAATTTTCTTTAGATCTTCAGATGAATGGCAGTTGAATGAGATCTGTGCTGAGCACAAGCTGAGTTCTGTGCACAGTTCTACAGGGATTAAATAATATTCTTTGGTATTTGGCCAAAGTAAAAACACCAAGTCATAAAACTAAGGGAAGAGGCTCTAGTTGTGTCTGTGGTTTTTAGGTAGAGTATGTTTTATAGGATCAGAGAGTATCTGGGTCATCTCTCTGACCCCATCCCAAAGCTTGATTCCCCCTCCAGCAACCCCACCCTGCTTACACACACCTGGGACAAACACTGAGAAAGGCCATGATGTCACCAGTCAACTCTGGCTTCTCTGAATGTCCCTTTACATCAACCTGAAATCTGTCTCCAAGATGTTCCCTCAGATTCCCCTTCATTCTGCTTTGGGTTCTATGGAATTGGATGCCCTTCAGAAACTCTAATTACCATGTTCCCTCTTCCTTCCAGATTCTCAAACTCTCCATTCTGTCATCCTGGAACACTGCTCTCTTCCTCTCCAAAAAACTCCTTGCTTCTCCCTCCCAAGAGGGATACTTCAGGTCTCAGCTGAAACGTCTCCTCCATGGGGCAGCCTTCCAGCACTGAGTTAAGTCGGATGCCGTCCTATCATTCAGGCTGAGCAGCTGTCTGTCACCTGCCTTTGCTTTATCACTTGTCTTCCCTCGAGACTCATGCTCAGAGGGAGCCCAGATGATGTTTGCTGCTCTAACCCGGCACCTAGAGCAGCCGTGAGGGATGTTTGGTTAATTTCCACTGGAATGAGGGATTTTAAGAAGACCTGGGTTTTGCTAAGAATTTTGGAGTCCACAGAATAGAGTAAGAACTAGGAACACTTTACTACAGAGCTTTAGATAAATGACCTATCACAGGCATTGGGTGCCTTTAGATATCTGTCTCCACTTGGTGAGGACACTTTAAAAGATGTGATGAAAATCGTAGTCTCTGTTCTGGCTGATTCTGAATTATTTTCTGTGTGTCACACATTGTAAACAATGATTTGTTGTTAAGTTGAAAGAACAAGTTTCCAAACAGTGTCAGCTGTGAACCCTATTTCTGTGAGCGAAGGTTTATACACACACACACACGAACACAAAGAGACGGTCACAGCTTTTGTGGATCTACAATGGTGGGATATAGAAATGTTTAGAATCTCAGTATAAAATCAAAATACTATAAATCCATACGAGCTTTTAAAAAACTGTCAGGATTCAAAGAATTTGAAATCTAAAGGTCTGAGGGAATGTTCATTGATGTTTGTGCTATGGGGAGGGCCCCCTTTGCTGCTAATCAGGAATCTTCACCATCTTGGGGTCCACATGGCTGTCTGCTCTGGCCCTCAGGTGAGGGATTTCTTGCACCACCACACTGTTAAAGATTCACTCTTTTTTAATAATTTGTTTTTATTTTTTTTTTTATTGACGTATAGTTGATTTACAATGTTGTGTTAATTTCTGCTGTACAGCAAAGTGATTCAATTATACACATATATACATTCTTTGTTATATTCTTTTCCATTATGGTTTATCCCAGAATATTGAATATAGTTCCCTGTGCTCTACAATAGGACCTTGTTGTTTATAACTGTTTTGATTTTATACCCTCAAATAATGTTGACTGAACTTTCGTTAGAAAGTGATACTTGAATGGGAAAAACTTTCTAAATAATCAACTTTGGAATTAAATACTAGATGCAATTAGGTGTTACAAAGAAGGTCATAATATGGCCTGAAATGAGATGTTGTAGTGTGAATTTTGGAGTGAGAAAAGCATGAAATGAGACAATGGCTTACCAAAGTCATCATGTAACCAGCAAAGGATAATGAAAAACTGGAAGAAAAAAAGCCTGGTTACTTGGTTACAAGATGTACATGGTAAAGGTGTCCTTCAGCGTAAGGGTTGTAGATTCACATGCACCAAGAACACAATCCCAGCTGCTTTATGTTTAATTCCTATGAAAGAATCAGGTTCAAGATTTGCTATTTTTAAATTAGGTGAGCTCTTTAGAAACCAATCCCTCAAATCAAAGGGAATTATGTAGATTAAAGCTGGGATGATATACATTAAAATATGAAATGTGACAGGTTCTTGGGGACGGGATAAAATTATGAGTGGCTTGTATTTTCTTCTTTATACTTATATTTTTTCTAGTTTTTCAAAGTTAGTATTTATTGGCTGTAAATAAATAAATGAAGTGTTACATAATCAGCTTTTAAGAAAGAACTAATGCCAAAGGCAGCAGACGGTTGAAGCCAGCAGCATCTGTACGGTCCGGAAGATTTTTTCATGCCAATGTGTCATACCCTGACACAGCACAGATGTGTCCCAGCACACTTGTTGGGAGGAATCTCATCCCCTCCAGGAGAAGTTGGCTCCTGAGGATACATGTGATTCATGACATACATCGTTGAACATGGGCAGGAAAAGGAGAGAGGATGGGAGGCAAAGAAAAATACATAACCGCCCTCCAATATGTTTAGACTGTTTTAGAGCCTAAAAAGTTAGGAACTGATGTGAGTCGACAGTCACTTTATACACTTAAGTCCCAGAATATTTGAGAAGGCATTGTTCATTCCTTCAACTAGAAGGGAGATTCCCATTCTAAGTCCTTTATCTGAAATAATGTATGACTTAAACTACCACCCCAATGTCCATCTCTAAGGATAGGGTCTGAATTATTCTTCTGTCTAAACTTCTAAAGGCGTCTCTAAGTGGTTCCCCAATCTGTAAGATCGAATAGAACCAACTGCTAATTGTGAGGCTGTCTCTAGTTCTGAAGAGGGATATGGCCCTCTAGGGAATTTTTGGTAATGAAGAAAAATGGTAGAAGGAAGAAAAGCCCTCTTATGAGCAGATGTCTTGGGCATATGATGTTGTCTATACAACCATTTCTGGAAACCTTCCTCACCTGTTCTTATCCCTGGCTCCAGAGATGAGCAGCTGACCAGGACTGGACAATCAAAGATACTTCCACTCTCTGGCCACAGTGACTGGCTTAGGTATGGACATTTGAACTAGGCCAGGCCGATCGGTTACTCCTCGGGTCTTTTGCTGGAATTTTCTGAAAAGAGATGCCCTCTTTCCCCTCGGATCATGGTCTGGAAAGATGCTACAGTCCCCAAGTTGCCCTCAGTCATCTTAGCCTACTCAGGCAAGTGAAGCAATGCTAAGGAAAAGAGAGACAGGCCTCAAGCATCATTTGCACACTTGGTCCAGCACCCGGAGGCCAAGCGCACCCTGTGAACTTCTCAGTTGCTGGACACAACAAATTTCCTTTTTGATGCCAGTCATTTTAGTTGACTTTGAAAGGTGGAAGGAAAGCCTTGCAAATGAGAAACTCCTGAGTAATAGGATAGGTCTTATTCTAAGAGTGAATTCTGCTCAAATGTCAAGTATAGAAAAAATACTTGGGACTCAGAATAACTCATTCTTCTAATTATCAGAATTCTGGGGCTATTCATTTGTTACCTGGTCTGACATATCCCTGCTAATACAAACTTCCTGGTTTCTGATATTAATAATAAGCCCCATATTTTGAGCACCCATTATGCACCAAATATTATATTAAGCACTATATTTACGTTATCTCTCATTTTACCATGACCTTCAAGGCTGGTATTATTATCCTTGTTTTATAAATGGGGTAAGTGAAGTGAAGCAAGATGAAGAAATTTGCCTGAAGTCTCCCAGCTGGTAACTGGCCACGCTGGCCCTAGGATGCAGCAGCGACTGGTCCTACTACACATGTTTTTCCATCGTGGCACGTTGCCACTTGTCTGCCGGGATCCCCAGGTCATCTCCCTCTCCAGAGGCTTATTGGACCCTTGCCTCCTTCCGGTCAGAATGTCTGGTCAAGGAGAAAGGTCAGGCTTGGTGAAGGTCATGCACTGCTGACCCCCAGTCTGGCTCATTGTTCAGAACTCTCACCAACTCCTTCGGCTTCCCTGAACTTGACCACCACCCCGTATCAAAATCTACTTGCCACATATTTTATATTAACTCCTGTGGGGTCCATTTAAGTTTCCAGAACCGTCCTGATCATGGACATCAGGCACCACCTAAAAAGTGAGCTTCCCTAAGCACTTGATGTTCTTCGTTTTCAACTGCCCTCCTAGGTCCATTTATCCCTCCTGATCCTGTTCTGCTTCCCGCCTTGCTACTGACTTGACTAGGTCTTTCGCCAGTTCCTGTGCTTCTCTTCTTTCAGAGGTGGGCTTGTTCCACTTGCTGTCCTGGGGGAACCACCCTCCCTCACTGACTCGGCCCCACAGCCCTCATACTCCAGCCCAGCTTCACAGATGCTCAATGTTCTGGACTGGTTCTCATGGGATCCACAAGCAGCAGCCGGACCATTTAATCTGAATTCCCAGAGGAAAGCAGGATGAGACAACTGGCAGATGTGTTAGTCTAGGTCCTCTGAGAAGCAGATGACAAGGCAGGATTAAAAGTGCCAGGATTTTATTGGAGGAAGTGCCAGTAAAAGAGAATGAAGAGGGAGCCTGGAAAGGCTGGGAGGCCATCAGAAGACTAGGTGAAGGGGAGAAGAAGGTGAGATTAAGTGGAGGCATCATAGATTGTCTGCCATCAAGTTAAAAGAGGATTTGGCCAAGGGACCAGCGAGTCCTTGAGATACAGCTGCCCATCAGAGAAGTCCCTTAGTCTTCCTAGTATCTCCAGTACCATGTTCAGTCCTTAGCAGCAACAGCCGTGGAAAGTACAGCTTGGGCACAAACGCGACAGTGGATTTCAAAGCCTAGCAGCTGGGTCTTCGTAGGACTCAGCTCTCAGTGGTCGAGGGTCTGGAGACGCATTCTCGTGGCCCCCACGGCAGGCCACTCTTGCTAGGATTTGCCTCTGATTCTTTAGACTCTGAAAGCCAATCCTGCTTGAGGAACACAGAACATGAGAAACTTCACTGAGTAACTGAGTAACTGCCAGAAAGGCAGCCCCCATTGTGGGGCAGTGGATTTCCAGCTCTTCCAGGCCGCTCAGGAGTCCCCAGGGAATTGACTCAGGAGCAGCTTTGGGAGTCAAGAGGATGCTGATCTGATGGGACTCCAGACCTATCAACATTACGTCTACTAGAGAGGCTGACTTCTGACTTATTTCGTACCCCGGGATCACGAGTAGGAACATTTATGTAAAAGAGCAGAACACTTAGAGAATTTTAAAGTCTCATTTGCAACGGGATCAGATGGGTCCAATTCTCCTGCAGCTCTATTTCTCCAGTTCCCTAGCACAGAGCCTCACCTGCAGAGGCACTTAGTAAAGGCCTCTACTAATGTATGAACAAATGAGTGAACGAATGGAATTATTCCATGTAAATTCATTCTCAGAATAGCTCTTTTAGTTAGATTATCATTGTCCCCATTTTACTGATCACAACTTAATATTCAGAGAGCTGATGTTAACTGGTCATGACTAAGACATTGTTCAGCAGGAGCATTGAGAGTCAAATCCAGGCCATTTGAGTCCAAACCTTGAGACCTTTGTACTGCACTCCTCTGCAGACACTGTGTTCTAGGGCCTTCTTTAAAATCCCCCACTCTGTGTCTGCAGCGTCTAACTATAGACAGTGTAAGGCTCTAACATTTTCAGTTTTTCACAGTTTTTCTCTCTACAGGCCGCTGGCAACAGCTACTCCTCATTCCGGGTTGTCAACAAGCTTAAAAAAATAATCTGCACTCTGCTTATTTCTACATTCCTCAGAAAGCTTTCAAATGCTCAGAGGCCATATCCTCTCATGGTACAGATGAATTACAGGCCTGGGGTGAGGGAACTTGCAGGCTCATTGGTTCTCTTGTCATGATGTTTTCTCTGAACTTGAGAATGTGCACCATGCCCAGAGCAGAATTATTCAATTGTGAGCTGCTGCCAATGATGATGCAACAGATGCTCAGTGAACAGGATGGATTTTTGCTGTGGCTCTTGCAGGAAGTAAATCTTCTTGGTACTTAGAAGTTTGGATTATGTCTTCGATGTGAAATTTACATGCAAGGAAAACCTTGGACAATTGGGCTAGCTAGGAACATTGAAAATAAAAATAATAATACCTACTTTCTCGGGGGACCAGATGCGGTGCTAGCACTCCATGAAACTCATCTCATTTAATCCTCCAACAGCCCTAACAGTAGCTACAATTAATATCCTGGCTTTATAAAGAAGGAAACTGAGTCTCAGATGGTAATTTGGCAAAGGAAATGCAGCAGGTAAGTAATGAAGTTGACCTGTAAATCTTAGCAGAGCACAATTAAAAGCAAATGCAAGTATTAAGGACAGAATTCTGAATTAATGCTGGTTGTATTTTATATACTATAAGAACAGGCATGTGGCTCTTAGTGTATTTTTAAATTTTTCTTAGATTAACCGGATTCCAGCACTTAATGGCAATAAGGGTATTAGTCAATATGTTACGTCATTGGATTACCGGATGGTTTTATTTATTTATTTTTTAACATCTTTATTGAAGTATAATTGCTTTACAATAGTGTGTTAGTTTCTGCTTTATAACAAAGTGAATCAGCTATACATATACATATATCCCCATATCCCCTCCCTCTTGTGTCTCCCTCCCACCCTCCCTATCCCACCCCTCTAGGTGGTCACAAAGCACCCAGCTGATCTCCCTGTGCTATGCGGCTGCTTCCCACTAGCTATCTGTTTTACATTTGGCAGTGTATATATGTCCATGCCACTCTCTCACTTCGTCCCAGCTTACCCTTCCCCCTCCCTGTGTCCTCAAGTCCATTCTCTACGTCTGTGTCTTTATTCCTGTCCTGCCCCTAGGTTCCTCAGAACCATTTTTTTTTTTTTTTAGATTTACAGGATGGTTTTAAAAAGCCAGCCTTGGAAACCTCATTAGAGTCCCTGGCTTCCCAGTTTCTAAAAGACTTTTCCATATTAAAACCATCCCACTTCCTGACATGATAAATGATTACAATTTCATGAGCCTCAATTCTCACATTTGTTTCAGTTCTTCTACTAAATCTACACAATTACTTGACATCTTTGAAAATGTTCTTGAAAAATGTCTGTTCATGGACTATAATAACAAAAACTTCACTATTAAGATACACTGATAGCAGAATATAGCACTTGTGGAGTTCAATCCTTCACTAATGCTCTCTTCCAAAATCCTCAAGCCAGCTATTACTAATGCTTCCAAGAGTTACTCTTTTTTTTTTTTAAAGGAACATTTATTTATTTATTTATTTTTGGCTGTGTTGGGTCTTCGTTGCTGCGCACGGGCTTTCTCTAGTTGCAGCGAACAGGGACTACTCTTCGTTGCGGTGCACGGGCTTCTCATTGTGGTGGCTTCTGCTGTTGCGGAGCATGGGCTCTAGGTGCTCGGGCCTCAGTAGTTGTGGTTCACAGGCGCTAGGGCACAGGCTCAGTAGTTATGGCGCACGGGCCTAGCTGCTCCGTGGCATGTGGGATCCTCCCAGACCAGGGATCGAACCCGTGTCCCCTGCATTGGCAGGCGGATGCCTAACCACTGTGCCACCAGGGAAGTCCCCTCAAGAATTACTCTTTACAAAACTCACTATATTATGCCTGGTAGTATAGATTATATACATATATATATATATTATATATATTATATATATTTATATATCAATATATATATGAAGTAATACAAAATTCCTTTAGTGTGGCCCTCCATTAAGACTTTTTTAAAAATTTACTTATATATATATTTCATCTTCTTTTGGGCCTATGCAGAGAAAAAAGCAAAGGATTCATTCAATACTAGGTACAAGAGAGACTCCTATGGAAGACAACTCCCATTAAAGATGAATTCATATTTTTAAAATTTACAAAGCACCCAAAGATTGCAACTGTTAAAGGAAAGGGCAGGCCAGTTGATTCAGTTAGTAGGATAATTCACAACTAAACAATTAGTGATAATAGAATAACATGAAAGGGACTTATAAATAGGTAAAACATGTTTAAATAGTCAAGTCAAGAAATAAGGTAATATAAAGTAGAACTTTTTGAATAAAATAGCAGGTACAGTCAGCCCTCCATATCTGTGAGTTTCACATCTACAGAGTCAACCAACCTTGGATTGAATATTAATTTCAGGATCTCCATGGATACTGAGGGCAACTGTAGATTTCAAAATGAACTCTAAAATAACCTAGAAATGAAGAATTTCCAGAATTTCATCAGAAGATGAACCAAAAACTCATTAAACAATTAAATTCAACTAAACACAATTGAGAGAGAATAAGAAAACAATAGAATAGAGATGAGGAAATCAATCAGAAAGTAGCTGAAAGAGATAAGGAGATGGAAAATATGAAAGTGAAGGTGAGAGATGGGAAGGAGAGAAGTACAGGATTGAACAGGTATCTAATGAGAGTTCCAGAAGTTGAGAAGAGAAAGAATGAGATTGAGGACAGGAATCTTTGTCTACTTTGTTTACTAATGAATCTCAAATTACTAGAGCAGAGGCCGGCCATAGAAAGTGCCCAGTGTGTGTGGGGAGGTGGGGTGGGTGTGCATGCACACGTGTGTGTGTGTGTGTGTGTGTGTCTATTAAGCAAGTAGCATAAATGGGCACTTGGATAAACAGAAAATAAAAAAATTACTAATTATTATCCGATATGATATCAGAAGTAGTCTCTCTGAGATTCTCTTTGTCTTTCCCTTATGCTTGTCACCTCGTGGTGACAAGGTGGTAGCTTCGGGCTTAGACATCAGATCTTCATTCAAGACAGGAAAAAAGAGGAATAGTTCAGGATAGATTCTGCAATTTTTAACTTATTTCTCATTGGCCTGAACTGAGTCAAATTATTATTGGAGCTACAAGGAAAGTTGGAAAATCAACTATTTCACCTTTATAGGCTCTATAATGGAGGCAGTCATAGAAAATTGGGTTGGCTTTAGAGCTTGGGTAAGCCAATCTGTCAACCACATTCAAAAAGAAAGGATTTGAACCCAATAGGAAGGAGAGGAATGTAAGAAAGAATTTTAAAAATAATAGAAACATGATATCATAACAAGAAAATAAAGCAAGAACTTTTTTTATTTTTGTAGTATCTCAAAGGTCACAGTCTGAAGAAAGATATGATGACCAGAAGGAAGGGGTACAGAGGGGAACAAGACAGAAGAGCAGAATGCCCCCTATGACACCATGGCCTGCCTCATACAACAGCTGGAAAAGTGGTTGCTTCTCAAATCTCTCTCCCCTCCAAATTGGAATTCATTCCCAATAGAACCAACGCTCTTAATTACCAATAGGCAGAGGAATCCTTCCTCCCACTTCTCGATAAAATTACTTCTGTGGTGTCAGCAGTGCAGCAGTCTTCAGACAGCAAAATAAGAAGGAACCAGCCTTTGAGATGGAAGACAGGATACCATTCGGCCAGATGGCTGGAGTTTGACACACTTCTTCTCTGCGTTGCCGAGAAACTGTGGAATGTGGTCAGGCCTAGTTCATGAGTAAAGAGGCTGCAGCTGTCGATTGGGTTTTCCTTTTAATGATGCTTTGGAAATTCATTTAGAAATATATACACCCTACTGGCCACTGGTATACCGGGAGACCCAAGGACAGGACAGTAAATGTCACAATTTATCAACATGTCATGTAATTGTTATTCTCCTAACAACACTTATTAAAAGCCTGATTTTCTAAAATATGGCACAAATGAACCTACCTACAAAACAGAAACAGACTCACAGACATAGAGAACAGACTCGTTGTTGCCGGGGGGGTGGGGATGGAGAAGGACTGGGAGTTTGGGATTGGCAGATGTAAACTATTATATACAGGATGGATAAACTACAAGACCCTACTGTGTAGCACAGGGAACTATATTCAATATCCTGTGATAAACCATACTGGAAAAGAATATAAAAAGAGAATGTCTAAATGTGTATAACTGAGTCACTTTGCTGTACAGCAGACATTGGCATAACATTGTAAATCAACTACACTTCAATTTTTAAATTAATTAATGAATTATTTTTTTAAAAAAGAAAAGAGGTTGAAATGTCTCCTGCCAAGAGGAAAAGGATGTTGGATTGATGTCTGTAAGCCCTTGATTGGGACCCAGGCCCGGCTCAAACCCCTTCTCTGTCTCTTCCCTAAAGTTTCTCCCTGACTTAGTGCCGTCCATGGCTCTGATGACCTGATTCTGGTCACACCAGGGGAGGACATAAAGGGGGCTTGGGAGAGAGAAAAGAAGGCTTACATCCAAGTTAGGCTGGATCTATTTGAAGGCAAGTCACATCAAGACTTGCACTGACAAGAGAAATGCACTGACAAGAGAAAGAAACTCACATCAAAGGCAGACTGTGGGAAGGTAGGGGCAGGAATCCGCCCAGGCTGCCCGCTGGGCATCTGCCATCCAGCCAGAGCTGCGGCAAACCTGGCAACGGCAGTTTCTGCAGCTGTTCTTTGTTTTGTTTTTGTTTTTTGTTTTTTAACATCTTTATTGGAGTATAATTGCTTTACAATGGTGTGTTAGTTTCTGCTTTATAACGAAGTGAATCAGCTATACATATACATATATCCCCATATCTCTTCCCTCTTGCGTCTCCTTCCCTCCCACCCTCCCTATCCCACCCCTCTAGGTGGTCACAAAGCACCAAGCTGATCTTTTGAAAAACAGGATCTAGGTAATTTCCCGATCAGCCCTGTTTTTCTCACCAAGTCATTAAACAGGGAGATGCCTTGTGGCCTTGGACACTGGATTTTCTTTATCTAAGTGAAAGTCATCCTGCAGAGGGAACTCTGGGTTTCTGCCATTGCGTCCAGAATCCACTCTCTCTCAAAGGCGGTTTTGCATGCAGGCGCTGTCGGTTCCACTGCGCTTTATATTCAGGTAGAGTTTGCTGCTGTTTTCCTATTGAATCTGAAGAACATTCATCCTCTTTCCATGCACACCTCCTTCAAAGCAGGGAAAAGATGACCTATTATAGCAGAAGGCAGTGGTGAAAGGGGAGAAACTTTGAAACAAGCTGGACCTGATTTGTAAACCTAATTTCTGATAGTTTCCTCATTCTCAAGGATAATACCCATCCATCCTGCAGAGTTATTATGAGGACTACAGATAATGCAAGTAATGTTCTTAGCATGTGCTCTGTATGGATCAAGTGCTAAATAAATGACTCCCATGTATTCTGATGCCTATTTTACTGGGCTAGATGCTTTCCTGTTACCTCACCAGATTCAACACACGCACACAAACACAAACCCCTGAATGTCCAGGTCCCATTAGGTGGACAAACTAAGGAAACACTATGTGTGTATTATGTTGATTCTGTGTTGCCACCAGGTATTGTGCTACAGAAAATGGAGTGTGGTAGGAAACGTAGTTCTAAACCACCCTGAAGACGGCCCAACCCTGGGTAATATACTCACGTGTTTAATCGTAGAGGAAAGGATAATGGACTAAGGGTCTGGGTTTGTGGGCTTGCTTCTTCCAACACCATGTACTATCTTTATATCAAGAACATACAGTGCAGAGGGCATCAAACGAGAACTTTACAGGTAGCACGTCATTTAAAGGCCCTTAAAGGACAACGATCTGAACACACAGGGCTTTTCTCCACCCCTCATATCCCCTCCCCAAGGGAGAAAGAAAGGCTTCCCTAATGTATGCTCCCAAGAGAAAGAATTTAGCAGCAGCCCCCTGCCCCACTCCCATTCAGGGACACACATACTCTCTGATGCTGGTTTTGACAAGCTTCCAGGGAAGCACTCTGCCCCTTCCTGAGACGTGAGTGGTTCTTGGACTCCACCTGGGAATAGCAAAGGAGATAGAATTCAGGGAGGACATTTTAGGAAGCTCACGTGGGTATAGAGTCACACCACATTTCTTCAATTCAGCCTTGATGCTAATAAAACTGAGGTTTTGATCTCCACCTGTGTGATTCTTGCAGCTGTTTTTCAAGGGGCTCCAGACACAGTGGAGGTGACAGGGGCGTTATTTAATGGTTCCTTTAAGCCCCCAAAACAGGTACTTCCATTCCTATTTTAATATATGAAGAATCTGAAGCTCAGAAATTAAGTAGCTTGCCCAGGGCTGTTGAGAGACAGTGGGTCATACAGGTGGAATTGAACCCAGTCTTTCTGGCTTCAAAGCCTATGGCCCATGCTCATGCGAAGCTGCCATCCCAGAAAGCAATGTTCCACCCTGAGTTAACTTGAACAAGCGATCTTCTTTTTACGACACAATCTGGGGAACTAACCTCCCCATCTTGCTCTTGTTTTTCCATATCAGCAAAATCAAGAGCTTGGATAAACACCAAGGAAGTCCCTCCCAGATCAAAGACTTTCCTTCAATTCACATCATTTCTCCCTCTTCGGTATATCTTCAGTGCTGTGGCTCCACAGGTTTTAAACCTCTGAAAGCAGAGGAAATTAAGTTTTATACCTTTCATTATAATGAAACATATAAACCTGAATTTATAGATTAATAATTTTTAAAAATAAAAATAAAAGCAGAGCTGGTCGGGTTAAAGTGGCAGTTGAGAATGTGTAGTCAAATGTTTCTGGTCATCACCAACCTCCCATCACACTTTGAGGCATCTCAGCACAAACCTGGATCACCCTGAGACCCAACTAGAAATTCACTTAAGTAACAGGAATAACATGAACTTTGGGGCCAGAAGGCCTGGGTTTGAGTCTCAGCTACTGCATTTATGAGCTGCTTGCCCCAGCCAAGTCATTAACATTTCTGAGACTCGGATTGTCATCTGTAAATTAAGAGTCTAACTATCTTCAAAGTTGCTAGGAATGCTCAGCATCATTAATCATTAGAGAAATGCAAATCAAAACTACAATGAGGTATCACCTCACACCAGTCAGAATGGCCATCAAAAAATCTACAAACAATAAATGCTGGAGAGGGTGTGGAGAAAAGGGAACCCTCTTGCACTGTTGGTGGGAATGTAAATTGATACAACCACTATGGAGAACAGTATGGACGTTCCTTAAAAAACTAAAAATGGAACTACCATACGACCCAGCAATCCCACTACTGGGCATATACCCTGAGAAAACCATAATTCAAAAAGAGTCATGTACCAAAATGTTCACTGCGGCTCTATTTACAATAGCCAGGACATGGAAGCAACTGAAGTGTCCATCAACAGATGAATGGATAAAGAAGATGTGGCACATATATACAATGGAATATTACTCAGCCATAAAAGGGAACGAAACTTAGTTATTTGTAGTGAGGTGGATGGACCTGGAGACGTCATACAGAGTGAAGTAAGTCAGAAAGAGAAAAACAAACACTGTATGCTAACCCATATTTATGGAATCTAAAAAAAAAAAAAAAAGGTCATGAAGAACCTAGGAGCAAGACAGGAATAAAGATGCAGACCTACTAGAGAATGGACTTGAGGATACGGGGAAGGGGAAGGGTAAGCTGGGACAAAGTGAGAGAGTGGCATGGACATATATATACTACCAAACGTAAAATAAATAGCTAGTGGGAAGCAGCTGCATAGCACAGCGAAATCAGCTCGGTGCTTTGTGATCACCTAGAGGGGTGGGATAGGGAGGGTGTGAGGGAGGGAGATGCAAGAGGGAAGAGATATGGGGACATATGTATATATATAACTGATTCACTTTGTTATAAAGCAGAAACTAACACACCATTGTAAAGCAATTATACTCCAATAAGGATGTTAAAATAAAAGAAAAGAAAAAAGAAAAGAAAAAAAGAAGTTGCTAGGATGCAAACTGTTTTGGAAAATGTTGAACTGTACAAATGTGAGTCATATCAATAAGTATCAATTGTATCATTGTATCAATAAGATAGTAATTTTTTATCATTCATAAGACCATAGCTTCCTATGAAAATGATCAGGGAATGCCATCTTAGAGATGGTATCTTAGAGACTCAGAGAAGCTTTGTGAAAAATCAACAACTCAGGCTAAACAGGATTAAAGGCAAATGGGATTGAAGACGCTGATGCAACTTCTCAACTACTCCCTAAAATGCTAGCACCCTCCATGCAATTGGGTAACACGTGTTTTCAATATCATGCAACTCTGTACTGTGACTGGAAAATCTAATATGTGGCAAAGAGCTCAATTTAAAGATGGAAAGTTGGGATATTAGTCACTTCTCTTCCTTCTACTGCCTTTAGCCAATTGGACATCATTTTCCTAATGAACTTCTGGATAATTTTTAGGAAGTGCACCTCCTTTATGACACTTAACTTTCTCAAAGAGAATTGATCACGTTCTCCTTCTCTGTGTTTCTATTGCAACTTGTATTCTTATATCTAGAGTTGATTCTCATTATCTGCAGCAGTTATTTCCTGTAATGTCATCATAAGAACTAATTTGGTTAAGTACTGAACAATTGCTCCTAAGGGAAATACAGGGTTAGGTTCCTGTGAACCTCTGGTCACAAGTTTCTTGTCAACTGATCAATACATAACCTTGTTTCATGTACATTTTAGTCTAGAGTACCTTATGTAGTATATTATTGATATTTTGTTGATTCATTAACACCAAACTCATGACCAAGAGCATTGTAACTCATACTTGAAGAAAGCTTATCTAACACATGCATTTTCTCCAAAAGACACTTCACATCCTAAGTGTTCTTGTACTCAGGAACACTAGACTGCACTTTAGCGCTATGCCCAAGGGCCATTTTAAACAGCAAAATCACCACAAAAGGTACAAAAATGCAGAAAAACATGGCACTAAACAGACCATGGAAAGAACAACTTGTTTATAGTAGAAGAGTTAAAACAAGAAGGTAAAGCAACAACTCGCCCAGCTTCAGCTGGCAATGTGTGTTGGGAGACAAACTTTTCACTGCTTTGTGCATATCTGCAAATGACCTGGAAAATGCTATGATTTGGGAGTTACAAATAAATTTTAACAAGTAGGCATATTCACAAATATGGAATCCATAGCTCGTGGAGAGAGTCTATCTCTACTATAGAGCTTTTATAAAGTAAATGACCCAAACTAAGTAAAACACCTAAAACTTCAAATATGATTATTTTGCAGTTACTTTCTACACATCTGCAGTTCTAGCCCCAAACTTACTCCTCAGTGTTAGAATTAAGTTCCCATCTGCTTATCGGGAAGGGAACACAAGCTCAACAAAGCCAAAGCTGAAGTCACCCACTTTTTCCCTAAGTTTGTCTTTTCTTCTTCTATTTTGCAGTATGGATCTCTTCTTTCTAGAAAGCCTCAGTGTCCACCATCACAGACATATTTCTTGAGTGCTTACTCAGAGGCAGTTACCCCTCTGAGCACTTTACTTCTATTATTTCTTTTGATCCTGACAAGAACCTATGAGATAGGTACAACTATTATTTCCATTTTACAGATGAAGAAACTGAGGCACGGAGAGTATAAGCACATGGCCCCAAGTCTTCCAGCAAGTAAGTATTAGAGCTGGGTTTTGAACCCAGGTAGTCTGACTCCAAAGAATGAGTTCTTTTCTTAACCACTCTGTTACACTGATGTAATCTTATTAAATGTAAGCCATTTTGACAGTCATCTGCTTAAAAGTCTTCAATGACTCTGTATGGCCTGCAGAAAATAGATAGATAGATAGACAGATAGGTAGATAGATAGATAGATAGATAAAATAAAAGCTCCTGGACAGAAATTCAGGACCCTTCCTTATCTCGTGCCAAATTTTCTTTCCTGATTTAGAGTCATTTATTTCTTTCATGAATGTTAGGTTTCCAATGCCAAGGATGACCATCTTTCATTTTACCTTCCTGCCTTTGTGCTTTTATGCATATAAAAGTCCCTTCCACCTAGAATACTTACTCCTGCAATGTGGACCTAATCCTACCCATCTTTGTGCACAACCCATCATAACATAATCAGCAGAAGAGCCCAACACAACAGAGGCCACCATGTTTGTTTAGTGGTAAAGGTCAAAGAAAGTTTCTGCATGGCATAAATTTTCAAAGCAAGAGGAATGGCAGCATATTCCTAGTTGGAGGGACACCATCCCACTCCCCCACGAGGATGCTAATTCCGTACACGATGCAAGGTTCTGCCATTCTCACTGGGTGTTGTTTGAGGGGCAAGAGTCAATATTCTCCTACCCTTCTGGCTGTTGCTGGACCCCAGGAAGTATGCCTGCCTGTTAAGAAATGCAATATAATCTCTATGCATCCCTGAGTGTTTTCTGCAAAACTGGTTAGTTAGGAGGAAGTCTTGCTTATTCTTAGGTATTTGAACACTAATAGGACCCAAGCACCCCTTAACCCTGCTTTTGGAGCCACCATCCTCACTGGCCTTGCATCTGGGTGGTGCTTGCTCTGAATTTGTTTGGTGGCCCATGACCCCACATCCAGTTTCCCACAACATATTTTAAAAATAATTTTAGGGACTTCCCTGGCGGTCCAGTGGTTAAGACTTCACCTTCCAATGCAGGAGGTGTGGGTTCGATCCCTGGTCAGGGAGCTAAGATCCCACGTGCCTCATGGCCATAAAACCAAAACATAAACCAGAAGAAATATTGTAACAAATTCTATAAAGACTTTAAAAATGGTCCACATCAACAAAAAAAAAACTTAAATAAAAAAAAATAATAATTTAAAATGCATTTTGTCTTCCCATAGGACTTTCTTTCCCCAAAAACTCCAAGTCATGAACTTGTATGTGGGGAGGGCAGCCATTTCCTGAGTATTTAACAAGCCACTTCACTGAGAAATATTTCAAATACAGCATCTCACGTAAACACCATGTCAACCCTAAAAGTGTAAGAATTATATCTTCCTTTCACAGACAAGGAAGCAGAGGTTTGAGGAAGGCAAAAAATACACTCAAGTCCACACAGGCAAGGAAAGACAGAGCCAGGAATTTTTCCCCATTAAACAGCAATATTTAACTGACCATTAGGTTCCAGGTACAGTTCTCAAATACAGTCAGCCCTCTGTATCCACAGGTTTTGCATCAGTGGATTCAACCAACCGCAGATAGAAAATATTTTTTAAAAATTTCCAGAAAGTTCCATAAAGCAAAACATGAATCTGCCACTTGCCAGTAACGATTTACATAGTGTTTACGTTGTATATACAACTATGTACATAGCATTTACCTTGTATTAGGTATTATAAGTAATCTGGAGATGATTTAAAGTATATAGTATATGGGAGGATGTGCATAGGTCAAATGCAAATACTGTGACATTTTATATAAGGAACTTGAGCATCTGTGAATTTTGGTGTCCCCCTGGGTTCCTGGAACCAATCTCCTGCAGATACTGAGGAACAATGGTACTGAGAATACCATGAGGGTAAAGTCAGGCAAGCTCTCTACTATCATGGATGAGACAAATATTAATCAAATAATCACAAAATTCAATGTATAGTTGCAAACCGTGATAAGTGAGAAAGGGGCAGCCATGCTGTGAAATGGACAACGTTTGAACCTCTCCTTGTCTGGGAAGTCAGAAAAGGCTCTTTCCTCAGGGTGAGTTGCTTCTGCTGCAACCTGAACAATGATTTGGGGCTAACTGGGAAAAGAACGGGAGTGTTGGTAGGGACAATAGAAGCGTCCAGTTGTGAGAGGTATTTAGGAGATAAAATTATAGGACTTGCTGAGTGGATATAGGACTGTCAAGCGTGACCCTAGATTTCCAACTGAATTGGAAAGATTCTGCTGTTCTGTTCTTGAGAACAAGAGAGCGGAAGGATCTTGGATGGGAAGGCAGAAAGGAAATTGTGAGTTTGGCTTTGGAGTTGGTGAACGTAAGATGCCTTTGAATTACCCTGGTGCAGAGGTTGAGTGGAGAGATGGAAGGAAGGCCTTGACTGATATAAATGCATAAGTCACCAACATATAGATGATGAAATGGAAGCCATGAAGATGATGAAGTTGTTTGAGGAGAGACGAGGGAAATGATTTAAGATAATGATCTATGTTGGAGTTTAATGTAAGGAACAAAAAGAGGAGGATAAGCCTGCAAAGATCATCGAAAACAAAGAATGTATTGTATCATTGCAAACAAAACAAAGAGCTTGTTTCAAAAACATGAAATTCTTCTGACATCAAGTGAGATTATAGTTGAAAAATATCCTTTGGATTTAGCAGCTTAGAAGCTGTTGGTGACTAATAGCAAGAGCCCTTCTGGGGTGATGATTATCCAAGCCAGATTAAAGTGGCTGATCAGGAAACTGAAATGAAGATTATAGATGACTGGTGTGAGAAGGATGGAGAGCACAAGGGCTGTAGACGAGGGGTGTCCAATAACAAGGGCCGTGACCCTGATCTCTTCACTATTTCACCTCTCCCTCTTAAGGCAATGAAGAGATTCTATTTTATATTGGTTCTATTTTTCCTCATCTTCTAGCTAATCAGTGGTAAACTGAGTCCTGTGTCATTTTGATTAACCAACTAATTGAGTTTAAACTATAGTCTGACACATAGTAGAACCTCAGTTATTGTTTATTAAAGGAGCGATATAAGGAAGGAAAAAAGGATGGAAGGAAGGAAAGGAGGGAGGGATGAAGGAAGGGGGGAAGATTTAGGAGCTAAAAACATGAATCTCTTTATTCTGAAACAACAGGGTCCTACTATATAGCCCAGAGAACCATATTCAATATCCTATGATAAACCATAGTGGAAAAGAATGTTTAAAAAAAGAATGTATATATATGTATAACTGAATCACTTTTGCTGTACAGCAGTCATTAACATTGTAAATCAACTATACTTCAGTAAATAAATAAAATCTTTTTTCTGGAGGGAGAGGAAATGGTGAGGCAGTCAATTGTCAAAAAGAAACATCTAGGCAACTAACAGCATAAAATGTTTAACTCACACTATCTTCACAATGGTTTCCTCTCCCTAGTGAGAAAAAAAAAAAAAATCTTTGGGGGAAAAATACCCCTAAACTAATGTTTTTATGAATAACTACTTTTATGATCATACTATATAAAGTAAACTTTGCAAAACCAATTTGGGGTGAACCAGCCTTTTAAAAAGTTACTTCAGATAGAAAGAAGTTTGCATAGAAGCCAAGTTCTTGAAAGGGTGCTAAGGCAATTTACATCTATTACTGAGGTACACCACTGCTGTAAGTGTCCTGGAGGGTATGGTATCCGCAAGTAATGACACGTCTCTGCTCCATCAGGCTTTCTCCTGAGCACTTGTTTCTTGATCCCATTTGAGTAACAGGTCATCATTCGTGTATGGGGAGAGCTGACTCACCCTGAAAGATCTCACTTGGGTGTGCTTGCCAGGTTCTGAACACGGGTACCCTTTATTTCATTGTTTCAAGAAATATGAGTCTTTGCACACAGACAATAGCACACAGCATCCAGGTTTCGTATTTTTGGCTCTGTCACTCTGAATCTAAACATCATACCTTTGTTTATACAGAGCTTATAAAATCTGCTCATGCTACTGTGTTGACTGAGCTAAAAACAGAAATTACATTCCTTGTGTTTCAACAATGTTCACATTAGGAAAACATTGTCCAGTGGGCAGATTGTATTCACTGTTTGGCCAGGTGATTTGGTGCAGATTCATGTCGTCTCAGGATGTTTCAGGGTCTAACTTCTAGAGAAGGAAAATTAGTCAGACTTACGGTCCCAGCGGCTTTGTAAGAACTGATGGGTTCAGGCCATATTCCCTTCAGGAGACTGATGTGTTAAGTTGCCAACATATAGCTGGTCATTTACCAATTGCCTGAGAAAATAGCATGCAAATTATTAATTCAGTTACTCTTGCTTTAAGCTAGTCTGGTATGCAGTAAGGAGACACTCAGTTTAGTGAGGGGGTTAAGGAGGAACCAACCAACTTACCTTAATACGAGCCTATGAATAAAGCATTCTGGGTCTGATGGCCATGCACTCAGCTCCCAAACTGTTGTTGGCCTTGGTCCTTTACCCCTCCCATCTCCTCCTCGGATGTGACAATGGAAACCTCTTCTTCAGTCTCGACCTTCATTTTTCCTACTAAATCAGCAACTTAGAGTGAATTCTTGGTTCAGTCACCTTCTGGCCACTCTGGGAAAATGCCAAAGCCCCCATCCAATCCCAGGAATATCCACCTCCCGCTCCTCACCCTGGATTAACAGCTGTGCAAACCTGGAATAAGCAACCTTCCTACCAATCTTTCTGAAAACCCTACTAACTCCCATTCCTTCTAGAGTGACTGCTGTCAATTAAATGTATAGGTTCAAGTTAATACTATCAATGATGAGGCTCTTACACGAAATTTAAAGCCCCAAAATTCAACTTTTTAATAACAGTAATAATAATGATAGCTAATATACTCTGTGTGTTTTGGACACCCTTCAGAAACAGGAGGGACCTCACCCATCCCAAATCTGGTTCAGATGTCAAGACTGATAATGCGCACAAACCAAGAAAGTATGAAAAGGTTTATTATTTACATAATAAGGCTTTTAAGGGAAAGCAGAGCAAGCCTCCAGGGCTGGCCTGAAACTGGCTTGAAACAGCAAGGAGAGGAGACTGGCTTGAGGTTTCGATTGTGGTTAAGGGGTGGGGCTGGTTGAGGATTTCAGGGGCTTAAATAGTTTGAACCTCCCATCAATTCCAAAGGAGGGACCACCCTGTCTTTCTAATCAACTTGCCCAGATGTGAGGCAGAAGTGGGAGAAGGGAGGGGTAAATCTTAAGAGCTGTCAACAGTCAAATACCAAAAATGGATTCAGACTGTTTATTACACTGAGGCAGGCCCTGTGCTAAGGACTTTATGTGTCAGCTCATTTGATTCTTTCCTCAACTTCATGAAGCACCTGATTAGCCCCATTTCACAGATGAGAAAGTCAATGCCCAGAGAGGGCCAGATGCTCCCCAAAGCCAAACAGCTAGAGCTGGGACTTGGACCTATGTCTAAGGACAAATATCTTGAATTTGACTTTGACCTGACAGCCAGGGCAGCCTAATCCAGCCTGACACCTGGCAGGTGAGGAAACTCACAGCTAGGCACCCTTACACCATCAATTTATGTCCTTGTCAGTACATACACTGGGGGTGGAAATCACGTTTTCAATAATGAACTTGGTGGAGTAGAGTCCAGATCTTGGGCAGAAAGGTCACATGACAAAGCAGGAAGACCTCAGGCATTGAAAGCAGAGAGATCTTGAATTGAACCCTACCTTCCTCATTTGGGGGAGTTCAAGAAAGTTACTTATGCTCTCTGAACCTTAATATCCTAATCCATGAAATGGGGACAAGAATATTCACCTTAAAAAGTTTTTATAAGTATGTTAGAAAATGTCAGGTATCTAGTACCTAATGCCCAGTAAAGTAGCTATCATGATCCCTATTCCTAGGTGCCTAGGCTATATTGCCTGCTAATTAGCACATTGAGCAATTTAAGAATCTAGAAGCTTCTATCATCCTTTTTTTGTGATCGTTATTGAACATAAGACTTGGGAGTAGATTGGTTGCTATGTATGCCTCCACATCCATTTTCGCATTTATGTCCAGATTAATGTTTACTGGCCAGATGCTAGAAAAATGGCATCAGGTAAGAACAAAAAGATACAGACAGGTCCTCCAAGAGTTATCAATGAGTTGCTGTGAAAACTCTTTCCTAATCTAATCTAATCTAATCCTAATCTGTCCTAATCCAGTTACTGAAGAAAATCAGGAGTGCTTTTTAGTTCCAAATGGTTTCTCCTTCTCATCTGATAATAACTCCTCAGGACAGATTTGGTGAGGCTACCCCAATCTAATGCAAAAATTGTATGTTGCATTTTTCATTAATTTCATGTAAAACACAGAAAGAAGTCCCAGGAGAAACTTAATGTCAATGTCCATAAATGAAGCTGGTTTCTCTTCAGAACAGCTCATGTTCCAAGGTGTGCCTCTACTATGGCAGCCTCATTCCCATTTCCTTGCAGTTTTTCCATGTTTACATGTGCCAATTTAGTTAGATTTCCCAAGATAATGTTGAAAAACAGTGAGGATAAATGACTCAGAGAGCCACTCTGCAGGGTGGAGAGAGCTTACATAGCCTGGCTATAAAGCTGGGTGTACCATCACTAGTCATGGGAACATGGGTGAGTTCTCACTGCTCTCTGAACCTCTGTACAATGGGAATGATATTCCCTATCTGTGAAATGGGGACAATGTTCTCTCATGCCTTGTGGAAGCTGTGTGGATTAAGAGAGATCCAGAGAGAATGGTGTCTAGCCATTTGCCTGGCACATAGTAATGTTTTGAGGTATATGCAAATGACAGATATCTAACTCAAACCATGTTAATAGAAGGTGGAGTTGATTTTGTATGCTGTTCATAACCAACCGTCAGTCCAAGGGTGGGTTCTCTGGATGGCTTAAAGCCAGTCTAGGCTGATAAAGTCAGTGCAGAAGGGAGATGATCAAGGCTGTGCCTTCTCACCACACTTCAGATCTAATTGCCTCTTCTTGGCTTTATTCTCACACTGGTTCTCTTCACATGGTTGATAAGATAGCCACACAGCACTTCGGACTCACAGCCTCCTGATTTACTAATGCTAGTGGAAGGAGGACTTGTTTACCTGATGCCCATACAGGAATCCCAACGAAGACCCTGACTGGCCTTGCTTGGCTCGTATGACCAACTCTGAATCAATCACTGTGGCCAGGGGAATATGGTACTATGATGGGCCAGCATGAAACCGATTGGCATCTCTGAGTAGAGGGTAGAATACCCAGACCACAGAGTGGGGAAGAGTGATTTCCCAAAGTAAGAGACACTGACACCTGAAAAGGAGAATCAACGCACTGCAATCAAAAACTTTAGGACACAATCCCTTCCCTAAATAGGTGAATGAAACCAACTAATTGAGAATGTTTCCCTCCCACCTCTCTCCTCCCTAGACAGTTCAAACCCCATCTGGCAGAGTGAGCTAAAGCAAATGCATGGAGCACAAGCCAATATCCACAGAACAAACATAATACCCAATACACGATTTCTTATAGATTGTCTTGCAATTTTCTAAGCAGCTAAATACAATTTCTTCAGTGAATTGGATAAATAGAAGAGCAGGTTGCATTTAGCCAGAGAAGTGATAGGGTGGTGTTGTTTTTTTCCCCAATATTTGAAAAGTAGTGACACGTTATTGTCTTGGCCTGCAATCTTATGGAAATTCACATAACAGTTCCCTTCCTCTCATAAGCAATTTCCTTCCTGACAGGCTTAAGTGGATGAGTGATTGCATACCTGCTGTCTTCTTGAGGATCTGAGTGAAAAGTGTCTTGGAACCAGTACCGCAATTTTAGAATGTTGTCTGCTCAGCCCAATTGTAAAGACTTACATTCAGTCTCTGATGCAAACCTTTATCAAAAAATGTAAGGGTCCTTAATCTACAATTCAGACCACCAGTAGAAGCATAATTGTAGCTGAGTGGACAAAAAGAATATCCAATTTATTACAACTAACTTTCAAGAAGTTGTGTAGGCCATCAGAAAAACACTGTGACTCTTCGAGCCCCATGGCAGGTGGCTGGATCTTCCATGGTGGATAATGGTTGATGACGCTGATGGAAAAAAGCATCCGTGAGAATGATGAGTAGTGTTCCAGAGATCTTGGTTAGCACTCAACTTTTTACAGCAGGTCTCGGATGAAAATGAAGATTAAACCACACCCGCTTTCAGCCACTGGAGTGTGTCACCAGGAGCATGCACACACACGTGCTGTGTGAGAGAGGGATGCTGTGACAATGGAGCGATCACACATCCCATCACCTGGGATGCATGTGAAGATGGAACCCTGAGACCAGTTCTCCAAAATAAGAGGATGGGACAGGGAGGAGAAGGTGTGTGTCTCATGTTGTCCATAGCTTTGTCATTGATGACAAGTCACAGATTAATTTCCTCATGATGCTTTTGTGCACCGGCAGCTTTTTGGCATGAGCCTAACTTTACTGAAATGGAAAAATGTTCTTCAAGAAATCAGCCCAGGCTGTCAGCTATGACTGATGACTTAGAAGGGATTTTATATTATCCAGGTTACTGCTGTAATTGGATAAAAGTGAGAGGCAGAGATGACGTCATTTGGGGCACTGGATTCCCTCCAGCAAGTGAGCGCCAGACAGCAGCTTGAGCTAGACATGTTTAAAGATCTCAAGATAATTTAAATACATAAAGTAACATACGAGTAATGATTCAGTACCTAGAAAAAGGTCCTTGTACCTGGTAGGTAGTTTGTGAATGTTCATTACATAAATGAGGGAATTCCAATCCCTTTTCTTTTCTATCATACACTGTACCAGAATCACAAATATTTTCAGGTTTAAACTAATTGGCCTCTAGCAACGTCTTTATGGGGTGCCAAAAAGGGCCTATGAATTCCTTTCCTCTCAATAGCTGAGGAATCTGAGACATGAAGAAGTTAAGTGATTTGAAGATAACATTCAATAAATCCTGGACGAGCTGGACAGAAAACATATCTCAAAATTCCTGCTTCCCCTCCAGAGAATATTCCAGTTCTTTCACTATTTCCATCAACTTGCTGCTTGAAGACACTCTGTGGTACAAAAATGTGAGTAAGAATCTTGATTTTCAAGCAGTGACCTGGAGCAGACCTGTCTCTAGGTCCATTTAAGAATGATGCCAAAAGAAATGTCCTTCCTCCTTCCTCATAAAGTTAAATTGCCCCCCTCCTTGACTTTTGGAGATTGTTGCACTCCTGCTATGAGTTCATACTAAATTGGCAACTTAGAGTGGATTCTTGCCTCAGCTGGCTACTCTGGGAAAATGCCAGAGCCCACCAACCCAGCCCAGGAACATCCTCCTGCACTGGGGCTGGACTTGTCCCAACCTGGAGAATGGGGACAGAGACGCCCTGAGAAGATGGGCAATAGGTGTGACCTCAGCCCGCACCTCCCCTTCCTCACCTGCAGATGAGCAAAAGGGGTTTGCAGACAGGGGAAGCTAAGCAGCCTGTACTATGGCTGAAATCATGCTCTGAACATGCCCAGCGGACCCGGGGCCCTAGGCATCTCCAGAGTCACAGAGAGAAATTCTAGGGAGCGGCTGGTCATTCCATCATGCAACTGGTTTTCTTGGACTGCGTGCTTTATGAGGTTAAACAAGGTATTCTCCCTCATCTGTGTTTGAGATGGACTGCACATCCAGATTAAGTGAAGGATTCTAATCTATACTAAGCAGTCAATGTGTTTAGCTCTTGAAAGAAATACTCAGAAAAGAAAAGGAGTCAGGAGGTGAAGGAGTCTTCTTTATCATGCTAGCAACACTAAATTAATTGCCTTTTGAGTAATATTCTTTATTATGGCTAGTGAAAATGTTGGGCAGTTGGTCTCATGCTAAATAATTGTTCCACCTTTAGAAATTTAAGAACCTCTAGACAAAATAGACATTTTCAATATCCCCTGGTTCAAATACGCACAAGCTGCATGACCCTGGGCAAATGGATTCAAAGTCTGGGGTTCTTCATCTGAAAGGTGATCTTCCAGATTTCCTAGGTTTGTTTGAGGATTAAATGAAATCAGGTTTTTCTAGGGCCTAACACAGTGCTTGACACATACAAAGTTTCAAGACACTGATTGCATTTCTCTTTCAAGTACAACTGAACTCTTTTTCCTCCCACCTGGAGATGTGCTCCTGATAACACTCCTTAGCTGCTGTGTGATAAAACCAAGTCAGACCCTCTCTGGGCCCAATTTTCCTTCTTCATAAAAAGAGGATGAAGTTGAGCAATATATGAGATTTCTGTAGACTGTGCTGTTTTGATCTTCCCCAGAGAAGATGTCTCCCATTGTGAGGTCTTCAGCAGTTTCTGTTCCCTCCCAGGTCTATTCTTGTCCCTCCACATGTGAGGTATGGCAGTAGTTTTCTAATGTCTGTGGCCATGATGCTCCCTTTTTTGCCTAAAAGACACAAGAAGGGAACACACTGGCTTCTCTTCTTTTCCATATGCCCAGGCAGGAACTTTGGCTGAAACTGTGAGAAAGGGGACCTGGATCTCAGCTTCCACTTCAGTAACTCTTTAGTCCAAGGACACCCAAGGATAAGGAAGAAGATACACTGCTATCAAACCAAGTGCAGAAAGCCACCCACCCATTATTTCATTTATATTTCATGATAAGCACTTAACCCTCTATAGACTGACTGGGACCATAGATCAGAACTCCAACCTTCCAGCTGTGCAACTTTGAGCAAGTTATCTGACCTCTCTGTACCTCAGGGTCTTCATCTATAAAAGAGGCATCATAAGAGAACTTGCCTCATAGGGTTGTTGTCAAGATTAAAAATGTTGTAGATATAAAGTGCTTCCAGTAGTGCCTGGCACATGGGGAAAGCGCTCAGTGTTGTGTTTGCTGTTCTTTTTGATTTTACTGTTTTGTGCCAGAGTCTTTGCTGATGATTAGCCATCAGTTATAAAATAGTTATGGCCCCTACTCTCAAAGAACTTGCAGCCCCACAAGACAGACCTGCGCGTGGCTTACTTCTGTATGTGATCAGTCTGCCAGCCAATTCTAGAGTTCTCACCATGTGCCAAGCCCTCTGTTGGGTGCTCAGGACACAAAGATGGACATGCCATGTCCCTGACTAGATGGAGTCAGGGGAGTCATGGGGAGGCCCATGTAGAGTTTGGGTGCCTTGATTTGAATCTAAGGTGCCAGTCGTTAACCGTGCCTGTGACCTTGAGCACGCTCCTTAATCCCTGCAACCTTCCATTTCCTCATCCACAAGACGAAGAGGCCAATGGCACTGACCTTGAGCTTTGGATGAGATGTGATGCATAAAGACCTGGCCCAGGACACAGCCCATGTAGACCCAAGCAGCTCCTTCTGGGTACTTAGAGCAAAGGGTGGGAAATGTCATGAAGGCAGTAGACCACAGGGGCTATGGAAGCACAGAGGAGGAACACCCAACTCAGACAGGGATGGGAGGAGGTGCCAGTGAGGCTTTCTGGAGTAGGGGGTTCCTTGGGGTGACTGTCAAAGAACAAGCCAGGGCTGACTGGGTATGGTGTCGGAGAACACTCGAAGCAGAGAAATCATGAGATCCAGGATATTATGCAGATAGAGTCTTCCACAGAGTTCTCTCACCACGGGGGTGCCCTGGAGGATAAAACAGCTTAACTGCCTAGTTGAGGTCAAAGGAAGTTGAATCTTGAAGTTTAAACACTTGATCTTGAGTTAACTGCCCATAACGGACCAGTCTAGCTTCAACTGCAGAGCCAAATCTCCCTGATTTGTTTGGGACACTGGAACTCAAAGGGAAGGATGGAAGGTATGTCTCTGGAGTGCCGTCATCCCTTGCTACCTGCATTCGATGTGAAATTTGACACAGAATAGGGTGAGCTTGGCAAAGCTCGTTTTGAGTGGTTCAAAGTTGAGCTAGATCATACCCCTCAGAAGAACAAAATTATACAGCGAGGAGACACAGTGTAAGGAAGGTCAGCACACCCCCCATCTAAGAAATTAGCAAAGCTGAAAATTCTGGCAGCTTCTCCCCAGGCCCAGGAGAATCACAAGGACAGACTACAATGCCGAGCACAATTACATTTTGCAGACATCCACTACAGGGGGAAAGGCTGATATTCAACATGCACAGGACACCTCTGAAGACAGAAAATAAATTTTCTGCAACAAATGACTCCAGGAAACAAACCCACCCCCAGACTCCTAACCCCTGCAGCTTTAAACTAGAAGTCACATATGGGAAGGGTACTCAGAAAGGCCAGTGGGATACAAGCCTGTGTCCTTCAGGGGATTACTGGAAAAACTCAAGAAAACATGGAGAGGAAGATGAAAAGAATGACCAGTGCAGGAATGTACCTCTGCTGCCCTTTTTTCAGCTTAAGCATGCCCCGTTTAGATAAAAAGATGTTGTGATTTGCATTCACATGAGAGTTTTGCTTGTTTGTTTGTGGACGGGTCTGTACACCCTTTCACTGGTTCCTCAGTAAACGCAGCTTCAGGGTGTGAAGTGACCCAGGAAAACCCAAAGGTGGCATCTGCTTCCCTTGGCAGTATCTCTATATTAATTAAAACCATTAGTCCCCATCATACATGAATTTACAGAAAAAACATTAGGATGTGGAGTTTTCACCCAAAGATTTATCTCTTTGTTTTGTTTTTGTTTAATTTTCAGGAGCTCTTTATTTTTTTATTTTTCTCACATCTTTATTGGAGTATAAATGCTTTACGATGTTGTGTTAGTTTCTGCTGTACAACAAAGTGAATCAGCTATATACATACATCCCCATATCCCCTCCCTCTTGAGCGTCCCTCCGCCCTCCCTATCCCATCCCTCCCTATCCGACCCCTCTAGGTCCTCACAAAGCACCGAGCTGATCTCCCTGTGCTATGTGGCCGCTTCCCACTAGCCATCTGTTTTACATTCGGTAGTGTATATACGTCAGTGCTACTCTCTCACTTCATCCCAGCTTCCCCTCCCACCCCCCGTGCCCTCAAGTCTGTTCTCTTCGTCTGCGTCTTTATTCCTGTCCTGCCACTATGTTCATCAGTACTGCTTTTTTAAATTCCATATACATGTGTTAGCATACAGTATTTGTTTTTCTCTTTCTGACTTACTTCGTTCTGTATGACAGATTCTAGGTCCATCCACCTCACTACAAATAACTCAGATTCGTTCCTTTTTATGGCTGAGTAATGTTCCATTGTATATATGTGCCATATCTTCTATATCCAACCATCTGCTGATGAACATTTAGGTTGCTTCCATGTCCTGGCTATTGTAAATACAGCTGCAATGAACATTGTGGTACACGTCTTTTTTTGAATTATGGTTTTCTCAGGGTATATGCCCAGTAGTGGGATTGCTGGGTCGTATGGTAGTTCTATTTTTAGTTTTTTAAGGAACGTCCATACTGTTCTCCATAGTGGCTGTATCAATTTACATTCCCACCAACAGTGCAAGAGGGTTCCCTTTTCTCCACACTGTCTCCAGCATTTAGCTTGTAGATTTTTTTGATGATGGCCATTCTGACCTGTGTGTGGTGATACCTCATTGTGGTTTTGATTTGTATTTCTCTAATGATTAGTGATGTTGAGCATCTATTCATGCATTTGTTGCCCATCTGTATGTCTTCTTTGGAGAAATGTCTATTTAGGTCTTCTGCCCATTTTTGGACTGGGTTGTTGGTTTTTGTGATATTGAGCTGCATGAGCTGCTTTTATATTTTGGAGATTAATCCTTTGTCAGTTGCTTCATTTGCAAATATTTTCTCCCATTCTGAGGGTTGTCTTTTTGTCTTGTTTATGGTTTCCCTTTCTGTGCAACAGTTTTTAATTTTCATTAGGTGCCATTTGTTTATTTTTATTTCCATTTCTCTAGGGGGTGGGTCAAAAAGGATCTTGCTGTGATTTATGTCATAGAGTGTTCTGCCTATGTTTTCCTCTAAGAGTTTTATAGTGTCTGGCCTTACATTTATTAGGTCTTTAATCCATTTTGGGTTTATTTTTGTGTATGGTGTTAGGGTGTGTTCTAATTTCATTCTTTTACATATAGCTGTCCATTTTTCCCAGCACCACTTACTGAAGAGGCTGTCTTTTCTCCATTGTATATTCTTGCCTCCTTTATCAAAGGTAAGTGTCTGAAGTCAGGGAGCCTTATTCCTCCAGCTCCGTTTTTCTTTTTCAAGATTGTTTCGGCTATTCGGGGTCTTTTGTGTTTCCATACCAATTGTAAAATTTCTTGTTCTAATTCTGTGAAAAATGCCATTGGTAATTTGATAGGGATTGCACTGAACCTGTAGATTGCTTTGGGTAGTACAGTCATTTTCACAATATTGATTCTTCAAATCCAGGAGCATTGTATATCTCTCCACCATGTTTATGTTATCTTTGATTTCTTTCATCAGTGTTTTATAGTGTTCTGAGTACAGGTCTTTTGCTTCCTTAGGTAGGCTTATTCCTAGGTATTTTATTCTTTTTGTTGTGAAGGTAAATGGGATTGTTTCCTTAATTTCTCTTTCTGATCTTTCGTTGTTATTGTATAGGAATGCAAGAGATTTCTGTGCATTAATTTTGTATCCTGCAACCTTACCAAATTCATTGATTAATTCTAGTAGTTTTCTGGTGGCATCTTTAGGATTTTCTATGTATAGTATCATGTCATTGGCAAACAGTGACAGTTTTACTTCTTCTTTTCCAATTGTATTCTTTTTATTTCTTTTTCTTCTCTGATTGCTGTAGCTAAGACTTCCAATAGTATTTTGAATAATAGTGGCAAGAGTGGACATCCTTGTCTTGTTCCTGATCTTAGAGGAAATGGTTTCAGTTTTTCACCATTGAGAATGATGTTGGCTGTGGGTTTGTCTTATATGGTTTTTACTGTGTTGAGGTTGATTCCCTCTATGTCCACTTTCCGGAGATTTTTTATCATAAACTGGTGTTGAATTTTGTCAAAAGCTTTTTCTGCATCTATTGAGATGATCATAAGGTTTTAATTCATTAAGTAGTTAATATGGTGTATCACATTGATTGTTTTGTGTATATTGAAGAATCCTTGTATCCCTGGGATAAATCCCACTTGATCATGGTGTATGATCCTTTTAATGTGTTGTTTTTGCTAGTATTTTGTTTAGGATTTTTGCATCTATCTTCATCAGTGATATTGGTCTCTATATATATATTTTTTGATATATGTGCCTAGTTTTGGTAGCAGGGTGATGGCAGCCTCATAGAACGAGTTTGGGAGTGTTCCTCCCTCTGCAATTTTTTGGAAGAGTTTGAGAAGGATAGGTGTTAACTCTTCTCTAAATGTTTGATAGAATTCGCCTGTGAAGGCATCTGGTCCTGGTCTTTTGTTTGTTGGAAGAATTTTAATTAGAGTTTCTACTTCATTACCTGTGACTGGTCTGTTTATATTTTCTAATTCTTCCTTGTTCAATCTTGGAAGGTTGTACTTTTCCCAGAATTTGTTCATTTCTTTCATATCGTCCATCTTAGTGACATATAGTTGCTTGTAGTAGTCTCTTATGTGCTTTTGTATTTCTGCAGGGTCAGCTGTAATCTCTCCTTTTTCATTTCTAATTTTATTGATTTGCATCCGCTCCCTTTTTTTCTTGATGAGTCTGGCTAAAAGTTTATTAATTTTGTTTATCTTCTCAAAGAACAGCTTTTAGTTTTATTGATTTTTGCTATTGTTTTCTTTGTTTCTATTTCATTTATTTCTGCTCTGATTTTTATGATTTCTTTCCTTCTACTAATTTTAGGGTTTCTTTGTTCTTCTTTTGTAGTTGCTTTAGGTGTAAAGTTAGATTGTTTATTTGAGATTTTTCTTGTTTCTTGATGTGAGCTTCAATTGCTATGAACTTCCCTTTTAGAACTGCTTTTGCTGCATCCCATAGGTTTTGGATCATCGTGTTTTCATTGTCATTTGTTTCTCGGTATTTTTTGATTTCCTCTTTGATTTCTTCAGTGATCTCTTGGTTATTTAGCAGCACTTGTTTAGCCTCCATGTTTTTGTGTTTTTTACTGTTTTTTTCCTGTAATTGATTTCTAATCTCATAGAGTTGTGGTCAGCAAAGATGCTTGATACGACTTCAGTTTTCTTAAATTTTCCAAGGTTTGATTTGTGACCCAAAATATGATCTATTCTGGAGAACATTCCATGTGCACTTGAGAAGAAAGTGTATTTTTCTGCTTTCGGGTGGAATGTCCTAAAAATATCAATTAAGTCTATCTGGTCTATTGTGTCATTTAATGCTTGTATTTCCTTATTTATTTTCTGTCTGGATGATCTGGTTTTTGGTGTAAGTGGGGTGTTAAAGTCCCCCACTATTATTGTGTTACTGTCAATTTCCCCTTTTATGGCTGTTAGCATTTGCCTTATGTATTTAGGTGCTCCTATGTTGGGTGTAAAAATATTTATAATTGTTATGTTTTCTTCTTGGGTCAATCCCTTGATCATTATGTAGTGTCCTTCCTTATCTCTCGTAACAGTCTTTATTTTAAAGTCTACTTTATCTGATATGAGTATTGCTACTCCAGCTTTCTTGCAATTTCCATTTGTATGGAATACCTTTCTCCATCCCCTCACTTTGTTTGTATGTGTTTCTAGGTCTGAAGTGGGTCTGTGTCTTTTGGTTGGAGCATTTAATCCATTTACATTCAAGGTGATTATTGATATGTATGTTCCTATTACAATTTTCTTAGTTGATTTGGGTTTGTTTTTGTGGGTCTTTTTCTTCTCTTGGTTTCCCGCTTTGGGAAGTTCCTTTAGCATTTGTTGTAAAGCTCATCTGGTGGTGCTGAATTCTCATAGCTTTTGCTTGTCTGTAAAGCTTTTGATTTCTCCATCAAATCTGAATGAGATACTTGCTGCATAATCTCGGTTGTAGGTTTTTCCCTTTCATCACTTTAAATATGTCCTGACACTCCCTTCTGGCTTGCAGAGTTTCTGCTGAAAGATCAGCTGTTAACTTTATGGGGATTCCCTTGTATGTTATTTGTTGTTTTTCCCTTGCTGCTTTTAATATTTTTTCTTTGTATTTAAGTTTTGATAGTTTGATTAATATATTTCTTGGCATGTTTCTCTTTTGGGTTTACCCTGTATGGGACTCTCTGTGCTTCCTGGACTTGATTGACTATTTCCTTTCCCATATTAGGGAAGTTTTCAACTATAATCTCTTCAAATATTCTCTCAGACCCTTTCTTTTTCTCTTCTTCTTCTGGGACCCCTATAATTTGAATGTTGGTGTGTTTAATGTTGTCCCCGAGGTCTCTCAGACTGTCCTCAATTCTTTTCATTCCTTTTATTCTGCTCCCTGGCAGTTATTTCCACCATTTTATCTTCCAGCTCACTTATCCGCTCTTCTCCCTCAGTTATTCTGCTATTGATTCTTTCTAGAGTATTTTTAATTTCCGTTATTGTGTTCTTCATCACTGTTTGTTTACTCTGTAGTTCTAGATCCTTGTTGAATGTTTCTTGTATTTTCTCCCTTCTGTTTCCGAGATTTTGGATCATCTTTACTATCATTACTCTGAATTCTTTTTCAGGTAGGTTTCCTATTTTGTCTTCATTTATTTGGTCATGTAGGTTTTTACCTTACTCCTTTGTCTGTAACATATTTTTTTGTCGTTTCTTTTTTTTTTTTTTTTTTGATGGGTGAGGCTGTATTCCTGTCTTACTGGTTGTTTGGCCTGAGGCGTCCAGCACTGGAGTTTGCAAGCAGTTGGATAGAGCCGTGTCTTGTTGCTGAGATGAGGACCTCCAGGAGGCCTCACTTTGATTAATATTCCCTGGGATCTGAGGTTCTCTTTTAGTCCAGTGGTTTGGACTGGGTGCTCCCACCACAGGAGCTTGGGCCTGACCTCCTGCCTGGGAACCAAGATCTCACAAGCTGTGTAGCATGGCAAAAAATAAATACAATAACAAAGAATAAAAACAAAATAAAATTAGAAAGATAAAAAATATATTAGGAAAAATAAAAATATAATTGAAACAACTGCAACAACGTAAAATAAAACCACAACAGAAAAAAAAAAACAAAAACTTGGCTATGGGGGGTGGAGTTTAGGCGGGAGTGGAACAAGGCAGGGGCGGAGTTTAGGGTAGGGCAGAACCTAGGTGAGTGGGGGGTGACGTTCAAGCGTGGGACAGGGCCTCTGATTAGGACCTGTGTGCGGAAGGGGAGAGGCAGCACCTCCAAAGGAGGGCCTCCGGAGTGTGGAGTTCCGGAGTTTGGAGGTAAGGCCCTGGGTGAGGGTGTGTGGGTGTGGTTTAGGTCCAGCGCAGTTGAAGGGGGTCTCAGAGGGGGTCTCCAAGTGTAGAGGTAGGGCCCTGGGTGGGAGTGTAGGGGCGGGGTTTGGGCTCTGCTTAGTAGGAGCGAGGCTCTGAGGACAGAGGATTAGGCCTGGGAGCCCAACAGGCTCCCTGGTGCCTAAGTGGACAGGGCAAGTGCTGGCTGCATTCCCTTCTGTTCCTCCACGCCCCCCAGCCACGGGCCTCCCCCATCCCCACTGGACCCCTAACCATGGGTGGGTCCCGCTGGGTGTAGGAACTCCTCCCCTCCCCCAGCCACCCCTCAGGGGTGCCGGTCCTGTAGGTCTTTACTTTACTTTTGTTCCCCCTTCCCTCCCTCCCACTCCCTCAGGACCGGCACGGCTGGAGGGGGTCTCAGTGGGCAGAGGATCAAGCCCAGATCTCAGCAGGCTCTTGGGGGTCCAAGTGGGCAGGGGACTACTGACCACACTCCCTTCTGATCCTCTGCCCTCCCAGTGGTCCCTGAATTTCCCCCTTCGGGCGTGGAATCCCTTCCCCTCCCCCAGCCGCCCCTCAGGGGCACCAGTCCCGTCCCACCTCCACTTCTCCTCTCCTCTCACTCCTCCCCATGCCCCATGTCCTACCCTGTCACTGAGGGTTCCTCCCAACCCCTTAGGTGCCCATTGTCCCCCACTGGTGCCTGGTAGGTGCCCTAGTTTTGTGGAGACGCGAATTCTGCATCCTCCTAGTCTGCCATCTTGACTCCGCCCCCCCCAAAGATTTATCTCTTTAATGGCTATTTTGCTAGCTTCTCTCTTTCTCCCTAATTTGTAAATGTTGCAGTTTACCCCAGACTCAGTCCTGGACACACTTTCCTGCTTTCTTTAGGTCATCTGTCTCTGTGGTTTTAACTGATCTATGATTTTCACTTCTATAGTAGTCAGCAAGGGTTAGGATATGCTGTAATAACAAACAATATCCAAGCCTCAAAGGCTTTAAACAACAAAGACTTATTTACCTTTCACACAAAGTGCCCTGAGGGTCTGGGTGACTCATTCTATTGGCTTTCCTCCATGTGATGGTTCAACATTTTCTTCTGTATGTTATTGCTAAGGTAGGAGAAAATTGGGTGGTTGAATCTCACATGGGCAATTAGTTGATTGGCCTGGAAGTCACATCATTTCCACTTACATTTGGCCTGCCAAATCAAAGCACATGGTCCTACTTCATGCCTGCTTTTCCACCCTCACCTCATGGCCCTCACCCCTCTCTCACTTCCATCACACCAGATTGAAGCTCTCCAAAAAGGGTTGCCTCCCCCATGAGGACTTCCCAAAGTGTGGTTGACTGTTGTTGTAATTGCTCCCGAATTATTCACATCTCCCTGTTCTCTTACCCTCAACCCCCTGTCTCATTGACTTAGAAATTTGCCATGTAATTTGCTTTGGCAGGAAGACAATAGAACTTGTGATATAAGCAGATAGTTGATCACTGGGGCTTTCTATTTCTTTTGCTCTTTGAAACCTTGAGGCTACCATGAGGAGAAGCCCAAACCAGCCTCCTAGAAGAAGACACCATGGAAGGAGAAATGAGGCAACCAATTGAGGACCCTTGAACCAAGCATCCTACCAGCCACTATACATCTGAATGGAGCCACTATAGACCCTCCACAATAACAGGTGAACAGAGACATCAGCCCAGCCAGCCCTGAGCAGAAAACCACCCAGCTGGCCCAAAGAATAGTGAGGAATAATACATGTTTGTTATTTATGGCTGGTTTGTTATATGGCAAAAGCTACCAGACACAAAAGAACTGTCTTGTTGAGAAGGTTCTTTCTCTTACTTCTTTACCACACTGCTTCCCTTCTTATCTTTCAGGACTTGGGTGAAATGGCAACACCTTTAGATCCTAATCATAATGATAGCTTGACTTACACAAAATCATCAGCAATCATTCTTGATTTATAGCTTCTGATCGGCTGGGGCCATTACATGGTTTTTGTTAAACATTTTCTATTGATCTAGGCAACACTATTTTTTATACCCACTGCACTGTTCACCTCCATTCCTTTTAGGTACTAAAACCACTGTCGTTCTTAGATTTTTACCTTAAAGTTTCTCATTTTGTTTCCCTACCTACCATGTCAACAACTCTTCCTATGATACTCGATTTAGCTTAATAAATGTTTCTGGGTATCTACTACATGATAGAATAAGCACTGAACATTTACAAGCAAGTAAACCACAGCTCCTACACTTGACAGTTTACAGTAATGGAGCTAACGACAAGTGAATAAATGGAGTGCAGAAAGTAGGATGCTTGTAACAACAGATATGCAAGGAGGGGCAGAGCTAGCACAGAGATGGAAGGGAGGGAAGAGGGGCAGAAAGCTGCATCCATTGAATAGGGCTTCTTGGAGATTATCCTTGGAGCTGCATTTTAATGTATGAGAGACAGACAAAGCAGGGAAAGAGTGTTCCAGGCTGAGAAAAAGACCATGAGTAACTTAAAGCTGTGAACAACACAGGGTGTGGGCAACCAGGGTCGGGGGAGACTATAGGCAGCCGTGTGTCATGGAAGGTAAAGTGAGGTGGGCTGACCGAGCAGGAAGGGGTCAGATGACTGCAGACATTTCTTGCCATCTCAAGGAATTTAGATGCTTCTGATGTCCTCTTCCGTCTCCCTTTATTTCATAGATTATTGGGCCTGGAAATGGTGACTTATCTGTATCTCACCCATCTCCACTCAATCTCCACCACCTCAACGTGAAGGTTTTCCATTTGCCTTTAGGATAGCAATTTCCCGCTTTCTGAATCTGTTCTTACTCTTTCTCCTCCACCCCAACACCTCCCTCTATCCTTACCTCCACCAGCATATGCCCCCATACCCCGCCCACTGTTTCTCCTGTCATTATTGGTTTCATCACTAATAATCCCCTTCCTCCTCTCCTCTTCTATCAGCCTACATCAGAAGTGTAATGACTTGTAGATGAAGAAGACATTCCAGACAGAGATCAAGGTATGACCAAAGATTAAAACAAGGCTGACTTAATGGCAGGATGGGGGTTGGAGTGAGAGGGGATCCCAACAGGGATTTATTTGTTGAGCTGAAGTCAAAGATTCATGTTTAGGGAGTAGTGAGTAGGAAAAGAAGGCTGTGGTCAAACAGTGGTGGACCTTGAATAATAGGCCGAGAAGTTCATATTTCTAACCTGAAGGCAACAAAGAGCTTCTGAAGACTTTTCACCAGATGATCCAGTGTTTTACTGGGTGGAGGGGAAAGGAGTTGTACACTGCACTGGTATAAATTGCATGACACAGAATTAAGGAAACTGTTACCAGAACAAGCAAGAGATGAAGGGACCCAGAAAGAATGGAAGAGTAATCATACAGCGCAAGGCAGTGTAGTCATGCTCTGACTACGTGTCAACTGTCATGTGTTATATGTCCAATAACGTGATAAGCCCTTTACATATGTTCTCTCATTTAACCTCGTTAATCCTCACAACAGCCATGTGAGTTAGATACCATTACCCCCATTTTCCAGTTGAGAACTGAGGCCCTGGGAGATTTAATTATTTGAACAAGGCTGCACAGATGATGAGAGATGGAATGTAGGTTCCATAATCATTTTACAACATTTGGAATACTAATTCCAGACCCCCTAACAGGAGGCCATGGCCTGAGGGGCTCCACACAGCCCAAATTTAGACAGGCTCTTCCTTTTCTATCTGTTCAAATAGAAATATGTGCTTGGTTGGCTTCTCATCTGCAATGTCATGTCAAAATGAATTTTGTTTCCACATTCTCTTCTTTTGAGTTCCAACGTCTGTCTCTGTCATTAGTTTTCAATTTGAAAGTGATGGCAGAGGCCTCCTTTGCTAATGCCTCATCTCTCCCTTTGCACTTGGGTTACTATGATTTACTGGTTGGGGCCTCCCTGCTGATGGTGAGAGGAGGGGTGACCTGTCTTCTTGAAAGTGTCCATTAAAACCCAGTTACTGAGCCAAATGCAGTTACGTCCCTCCCATGATGCTTTCTCTTTCTCACACCTGCAACCACTTTCTCATCCTGTCTCATCCTGTTGTTTGTCCTTCAGGTGTGCTCTGTCCTCCCTCCATCCATCTTCAGCCAGTCCTGGCACTTGCCCTGTAGGGTGGCTCTCCCCCACCACCTCACCTCACCCTGGACGTCTCTCTTACTTTGCTCTACTGCCCCAGTGTCTCACTTTCTAGCCATGAATGTCCAAACTCCCCACTTCTTCCAAGCCCAGCTGTCACTGTTTTCTCTCACACCTGGATCTTTACCATTTCCTCCCAATTGTCCCTTGTGACTTATTGATACTTCATGTGGCATTACTCATTGAGGTTGACTGATTAATGGCCCCTCAAAGATGTCCATGACCTAATCCCCCACTACCTGGGAATATGTTACCTTACCTGGTAAAAAGAGACTCTGCAGATGTGATTAAATTAAGGACTTTGAGATGGGAAGATTATCCTGGGTTTTCTGAGTAGCCTCAATGTAATCACAAGGGTCCTTACAAATGGAAGAAAGGCAGGAAAGGAAGTGAGTGAGGTAATGTAAGGACTCAAGCTATCACTGCTGACACTGTAGATGGAGAACACGGACCATAAGCCGAGGAATCAGGACAGCTTCTAGAAGGTAGAAGGTAATGGGCTCTCCTCTAGAGCCTCCAGAATGGAATGCACAGATGCACTGAGGCCAAAGATCATGTGGGCAATAAAGGATAAGGGCAGCTCTTCCTAGCACCAAAGCCTGAGTTCTTTCTATTAAACCTGACTTCTATGGTAGGCTTGTCAGAAAATAAGTAAGTCTACTGTCTTAGAGAAGTAGAAGGACTTAGGTCTTCTGAAGACCCTTCATTAAGCACAGATGCCTCTCCTTATTGAACTTATTCTACTATCTCTAAGTTTTTGCATATCTGCCTCTCAGCTCTGGGTGTATTTCTGCATCTTCAGCGTTTAGCACAGTAATCGGCAATACTCAGTAAAGGCTGACTGAAGAAGTGAAGAATAATAATAGCCAGTGGTTATTGCAAATTCACTATGTGCCAGGCACTATTCACTTCATCTCTTCTGGCCTCAGTCTCTTGCTTTATAAAATGGATGGATGGATGAACAGTTAGGTGGATGGGATGGATGGATCGATGGATGGACGGACTGACAGATGGAGAGATATTTGGATGGCTAGTCGGATGCTCAGATAGGGGAAAATATATCTTAATATCTAGAAAGTTTTTTACCAAAGTATTGAATCTGATTGCAATTCCTCCTCTTTTGTGTAATTAATTGCAAGCACAATCAACAGAGTACAGAGCTGGAAATGTTCTCTAGATGGTCTTGATCCAACTATTCTGGGTATTAATAAGTTATTGCCCAGAAAGTGCTTTAAAAATACAATTAAGAGGAAGTTTCATGAAGAAATAGCAAGTGAATTGCTGGACTCTATCACAGTATATATATGCCTCCTTTTTAGGGCTTTTAAAAGTTCTTTTTCTTTTAAGTTCAATTTTGTGGCTTTTTTTTTAAAGTTGATTGTTTTGATAACTGTTTCTCACAGTAGCTCTAAGCAAGTAGATTACAAGGATAATATTTTATTCATCTCTCTATTTCTACTATGAAGCATAGAATCTGAAATGTATTGTTTGTCAATAAATACCAAATAAATGAATGAATGGAAGAACTTGATTACTCTCACTACACATTTGAATGTTGAGAATTTATAAACTTGTCATTCTTCCAACAAATGCTAATTTTAAAAATCCTGCTGTTCCCAAGGCCCTGTCCTGCTCACACTGATGGATGCACATGATACTTTAGAGGCTAACATAACTTCACATTGGCTGCATGTGGAGAAACTGAGAAATCAGGTCAGTGATTGAATAGGTCCATTCACACAGCAAACGTCTATTGACCACCAGCAACATGCCAGTGAGTGGTGGCGACTTTGTGAAGAGCCTGGTACTTTATGCAGGGGCCACGCGTAGTCATTAGTGGGCTCGGTGCTGAAATCAGAGCTGAGCTGCAGAAAGAAAAGGGAGAGAAACTAGTGTTATCAAATTGAAAAGTAGCTAAACATTTTCTCCCATAAATGCTGAGCCATGTGTGTCTCTGTCGTCTCTATCAAGTTCTGTTTGATTTTCTAAATCTCAAAAATAAGAACTTTGCTGTACCACTGCATGGTAATGGAGAACATGAAATCTGAGGTCAAAAGGACCTGATTCTGAGTCCTGGCTGTGTCTTTGATTAAGAGTATGATCTTGGGCAAGTAAGAATCTCTCTGGGTCTCAGTGTCCACATCTGCAAAATTGGAGAAATAATGGTACCACTTGCACGGAATTACAGTGAGAATTCAATGAAGTAATAAATGTAAAAGACTAAGGTCTGTGCCTAGCACACAGTAACCACTCAACAAATACCTGTCAACCGGGGCACCGTAGACATTGGGTGGAAGGGGCCAGCCAGTTATTGGGCACCGAACATATGACAAGTCCTCTACTGGGTGCTCATGCACGCATTTATTCAGTGAGCTTTATTAAGCCTCTACTAGGTACCAGGCACTGTTCTAAGGACTGAGGTCACAGCAGTGAAAAAAACAGAGCTGGAGAAAAAGTCCTTACCTTCAGGGAGCTCCTATTCTAGTGACACTGCTTAAACCTCATAATGTGCCTCAATTTCCTCATCTGTGAAATAGTAATAAGAGCTGAACTTTCCTCATGGGGTAGTAAGGGAAATTTGCTTATTAAATATGAAGTGCTCCAAACTGCATCTGGCACAGAGTAGGGACTACATAAGGACTTGTCATCTAAATAATAGCTGTTGTTGTTGCTATTATTATTATTATTATTATCACCATCATCATCTACCTTTGTACCTCTGGCATTAGCTACAGGGATTTTTATCTATTTTTTTACAAAGAGGTTGAGTAGTTTTATTAAAATGACACAATTAGTAAAGGCAGAGCCAGAAGTTGAGCAAAATCTGTCTCCAAAATTGATATTCTTACACGCTACATTCCCAGCTCCCTCTCCACCTGCCCTTGAGAAAAGTTTATTTTACACCCACTGACTAGTATAAACAATTATATCATATACTTCCTTTCCCAGAGTCATTTAAGTTCTTAACAAACGGGTTTTTCTGATTATTTTCAGTGATGAATGATAGAATTAGCAGCGCCTTTGGAATTTTTACTTCCAGGTTGACCTCATTAGCCTTGTTTATAGACCAGGCAGGGCAGACAATGTTAGATCCTGTAAAACAAGGAAGGAAGGTCTTATTGGATGGGGCAGCTTGCTTTGATTACCCATTTTGGACCACGGAAGCCTATACGGTAGTGATTCTATTAAGTGTTTTAATATGAACCAGTGAGACAGCTTTGGAGTTCCAAAATGCAGACAGGGATTTTTTTTGTGTGTGTGAAAAATGACTCTTAAAAATCTGAAAATTTGTTGTTCTTTCTTCCTTCCAGTAATGAATAGTATAGACCTTTTCTCTAAAGACAATTTGAAATCCCCTTTAATCTACAGATTAACACCTTGTTGGAAATTACATTCTTTCTCCGATAAAAGGGACAAATAAGACAAAGATCAATATTGTGTGTGGTGATGTTTCTCAAAGGGCAAAGTTCAATGTTAAAGCCGAAAACTTCATGGGGCGAAATATGCAAAGTATATGAGAGGAAAGTTGCAAGATGAAGGGGAAAAAATGGATTAATAACATCTATGCCAGGGCAGGAAATCAACCTAGACATATTTTATTTAAGCCTTTGAGTTTCTGTTTGGGTTGATTTCCAATGGCTTTGAACTTTTTCAAAAACATCTAAAGATATTTCTTCCAGAAGGAGGATGCCGGGTGTGAATACAGGAACTCAGTGAGATCCATTAATTATCTCAGCTCCTGAAGTCCTTGTTAAAGTGCCGAGATTCTCCTGGTGAATGAGACTCTCTTGCTGCTTACATTGTATCTGAGGAGCTTATTAAAACTATCAGTTCCCTGACCATATCTGACTCGTACTGAATTAAAAGCCCAGATGCAGGGGTGGGGGTGGGTGAGGAGCTCATATTTTCAACAAGACCATGTATGACTCTGAAGCAGGCAAGGACACTCTATTTCCATCTTTCCTCACTGGTCTAGTGGTCCATTTTGTGGATGGGAAAGCTGAGAACCAGAAAAAGCAAGTAACTCACACTGAATTTTTTTATTATGGTAAAATATACATAAAATTTACCATTTAACCACGTGTAAGTGTGCAGTATAATGGCATTAAGTACATTCACTCTGTTGTGCAACCATCACCACCATCCGTCTCCAGAAATTTTTTCATCATCCCCAACTGAAACTCCATCACCATTCAACAATAACTCCCTGTTCCCCACTCCCTCAGCCCCTAGTAAACACACTTTCTTCTTTCTGTCTCTGTGAATTTGACTACTTTAAGTACCACATATAAATGGAATAATATGATATGTAACCTTTTCTGTCTGGCTTCTTTCATTTAGCATAATATCTTCAAGATTCATCCATGTTGTAGCATGGATGCAAATTTTATTCTCTTTTAAAGCTGAATAGTATTCCACTGCATGCATGTATATATCACATTTTGTTTATCTAGTCATCCATTGATGGATATTGAATTTGGATTCTTAACCCTCTTGCACCAAGGACAGGACATTTCACTTAGATATCTTTATTCTCTCATCCCCTTCATAGGGTTACCAAATTTACTTTTTTTTTTTTATAAATTTATTTATTTATTTATATTTATTTTTGGCTGTGTTGGGTCTTCGTTTCTGTGCGAGGGCTTTCTCCAGTTGCGGCGAGCGGGGGCCACTCTTCATCGCGGTGCGCGGACCTCTCACTGTCGCGGCCTCTCCCGTTACGCAGCACAGGCTCCAGACGCGCAGGCTCAGTAGTTGTGGCTCACGGGCTTAGTCGCTCCGCGGCATGTGGGATCCTCCCAGACCAGGGCTCAAACCCGTGTCCCCTGCATTGGCAGGCAGACTCTTAACCACTGCACCACCAGGGAAGCACCACCAAATTTAACAAACAAAAATACAGAGTGCCCAGTTGAATTTCAGGTAAAAAATATATATATATAAATATGTACATTTTGAGTATAAGTATGCCCTATACAATATTCGAGACATAGTTATACTGAAGATTATTCATTGTTTATCTGAAATTCAAATTTAACTGTGTGTCTTGTATTTTATCTGGCAGCCCTATGGTTCCCAGATAGTAAAACCATAAGGAAGGAGATTCCTGTCTACTTGGAACCTTGAGTTGCCAGAGTTCTTGTTTTTGAAACTTATCTTAATCAAGATTAATGTAAAGCAAGCAAAAGCATAGTAGAAGCAAGCAACATTTGTACACATCTTCTCAGGTTCCAAAGCTTTGTCTGATACGTTGCACCCTCCCCTTAATCCTGCAACCACCATCTCCATTTTCTACATAAGGAAACTGGGGAGTTCCTAAACTCAAGCAGGTGGTAAAAATCAGAGGTTTGGCTCAAATCCAAGACTCCCAGACTTCAAATCCAGGCCATTTGAAATTTTATTTTTCACTTTAAGCATAGAAATACGATAGGCTTTGGAAGAACAAGTACACTCATTCAGTGCTGGAGGGGATGCAAAGTGCTACTACTCCTAGAGAGGGAAATTTGGTAATACCTAACAAAATAACCTAAACATAAAACATAAGCCCATCAACCCAGTAATCCTACATTTAGGAATTTACCCCAAACATACACTTTCAACAATATGAAGATACACGTGCATGTGATTATTCATTGCTTTATTTATAATTAAAACTCGTAGAAACTACTTAAATGTCCAAATATAGGATATTGGTTGAATAAACTATAATACATAGATACAATGGAGTACTATGCATCTGGAAAAAAAAGAATGAGGAGGAGCTCTAACAACTGATATGGAGTGATTTCCAGGAAATAATGTTAAATGATGAAAGCAACATGCAAAAATATATCCTTTGTGTAAAAAAGAAGAGGAATTAAGAAATATATACCTGCTTAACTTTACAAAAGGAAACCCAGGAAGGATAAAGCAGAAAGTACTGATGTTGGCGGAGGGAGTACAGCGTGGAGGAAATACAGGAGTGGGTGACATTTCTCTGAGTACACCTTCTGCATAGATTTGACTTTCAGAAGCAAGTTTATTTTCTACATATTTTAAAAATAATCTTAAATCAACGAGGATGGAAAGGAGGAAAGAAAACCTAAAGCAGAAAATAACCTAAAATAAATAAACCCAACTGTATTTAAAATGAATACAGATGGGGTTCAGTAGGTGGATAACTAATTTGAGTAACTATGACACAGTATGTCACTGTGTACTCTTAGTCTTAAATGGGGTTGAGGACTGGGGAACAACTGAATTCCTCTTAGTAGATTTGTTTTGCTTAGTGGTGTGGGTAAAGCAATTTTAAAACTACTTTAGATGTATAATAAGATTGAGCAAATGACAAATATGTCATTGAGGTTGTTGGTATCCAGGCTTCTCACTAAGGAAGAAGGGAAATTTAAACATGGAAGAGGGATTGGTTGAAGAAGATGTGGTATACATATACAATGGAGTATTACTCAGCCGTAGAAAAGAATGAAATCTTACCATTTACAGCAACAAGGATGGACCTAGAGAATATCGTGTACTAAGTGAAATGTCGGACAGAGAAAGACAAACAGTATATGATATCACTTATATGAGAAATATAAAAAATAATACAAATGAATTTATATACAAAACAGAAACAGACTCACAGGCATAGAAAACAAACTTACGATGACCAAAGGGGAGAGGAAGAGGGGCGTGACAAATTAGGAATACAGGATTAACAGATATAAACTACCATACATAAAATAGATAAGCAACAAGGAATTACTGTATAGCACAGGGAATTATACCCACTATCTGGTAATAACCTATAATGGAATATAATCTGTAAAAAAAAAAAAACCCCTGAATCACTATGCTGTACACCTGAAACTAGTACAATATTGTAAATCAACTATATTTCAATTTTTTTAAATTAAATAAATAAAAATAAATAAAGATGGAATGGGAAAAAGCAAGAACAACCACCCAGATTGGAGTTGGAGGTTTCAGTCAGTGCACACACGTGATTCCCAAAATGTACATGTATGTGCGTATGCATGTGACTGTGCACGTGTGTGTATGTATGTGTGTCAGTGGCATGCCAGACACAGCCGTACTGGCTCATGAGATCTCATTTTTAAATTTCCAGACACTCTGTGAGCCCATTGTTAACACAGCTGTTATTAAAGTTAAATTATATAAACTTTAAATTAAATAAATAATATTAAAAATAAAGGTAACAAATATAAAAAACTCATAACACCTTCAATATTTTACTACATTTTATTATTATCTATGCTCTTGATGTTACTTGCATTTACCGTACTTGTTCCCAACTCCACATTCAGTGGTGACATCACATTGGTAGCTTAAAATTGGCTGCAGTGGGAGTAATTATACTATTGAAATCAGTAATTACTACAAAGCAAAGTCTTGTTTGCTTGTTTGTTTGTGGTTGTTACAGGTACCAGGATACATTGAGTGTGTGTATATGTAAGTATGCAGACATATTTCCTGTTCTTATTATTGCAACTTTAAAAATGCACATCTAAGAACTGGTGAAATACAGTCTTTGTTCACTTGGCCTCTGTGGTCTGCCCCAATCCTTTGGGACATACATTCTGGAAGAGCAGAACTTTGTTTATTTTGTGAATTGCTTTAATTAAAGCCTAGGACACAGCCTGCCATACAGTGGGTGGTTGATAACTGTTTGCCAAATGAGTGAAAAGACAAATAAGTGACTAATAATTCTCATTTAAAAGTTCAAAGGGGTCCCTGACTCATCACAGTTATATCGAGATGAGCCTACCAAAGAATCCCAAGCTTCTAGCCAAATTTGAGTTTAAGAGACCGCTCTCTCCAGCAGTGTAAATAGAATGTCACATGAATTCATGGGCTTCCACACACAGACTGGTGTCTCCCAACCTCCCTCTCCACCAGTGCTGCCGGGAAGACGGGCCTGTCGTGATCACTGCCAAATCCCCAGCTCCGTGTAGCAGTCCCTTGACTAATGAAAATGGGGTTTCTTCCGGCAGTTCTTCTCAAAGAATGAACTTGAGTCTTTCCCCTTTTAGATCAGCACCGTATTCTCCCCATCAGCATTTACAGGCACAGCCATTGTCCCTTAATTAACATCTATGTGACTTCAGATAAATCGAGGGAAGTTATTCACGGAAAACAAAAAGTTGAAAACCCAAGTATTCAAATCCAGTGAACAATACTCTTGAAATCAAAGATTATTCATTGAAAACCAAAATTGGCAAAAGGGTAAGTCACCTTGGAGAGTCAGCCAGGTCAGGTAGCACAGGAGGCCCACCTTATGATGTTATGGTCCACAGTCTGCTTAAGTTAGAAATTCAAAGTTCAGACTTCTTTAGACATGGGCTCCACTGCAAACCTGTACTGTGAATCGCTAGCAATTTATGTGGGCTCCCTCCCTCCCTCTTTGAAGATAGCTCTGACCTCTGATTTTTTCCTGCTGCTTCCTTTGCAAATCCTTCAAAATCTCATATCCTCCACTGGGATCCTGGGGACCTCATCCACTACTTAGATCCTGAACTTCTTCCCATTTGAGAGGGGCCCCAGACACCATGCTCCCCTAGATGTCATAGGCTTGTCTCCCTTTCCCACTTGAAGGGGAGAGCTGGGCTCCAGCTGGTGGTTTTCCAGTTTCCCCAGGGAGTGTAAACCTGAGCTCTTGCCTTATGACCGGGAAGGATAGAACTGTTTGGTCCTAGAGATGGAGATAGGAACACCATGTCCTCAATAACTTGACCTGTAGATGTCATGTTTGGTTGGACTCCCCAGTTCTCCAGAGTAGCCTTGACTTGCCACTATCTTGTACACAGCCAGCTCATTCACTTATCTTCTGGCCCCCAAAAGCATTAGAGTTTGAACCTCTCTGGGATGTATAAAATTAAATGTGCCTCACCACCAAGAGAATTAATTTCTTTCCAAAAATTCTCGTCTGGTCCACATTAAAAAATTTATAATCCTGCTCCTCATGTAACTGACCTCATTTCTTGAGCACTAATAAACTTAGCCATATTATGCATCTGTCGGTCCCTATCTTTCCTGCCAACTCCACCTCCTCCTTCCTGCCCTGACTCACATTACAATGGTTCCAACATTGAAGGGCCCCATGCCCCAAGAGTTTCTCTCTAATCATTAGGCTTCTCCACTCACCACAGAAGGGAAGATCAAAGAAGAGTTTCTGATGCCAGTGATTTTTGCAACCTGCTGGATTGCACAGATAGGATAGCGAGATGGCTATTGCAGAGATAAAGGGACTGTCCTAAAACCAGACAGACCCAGGCTCTGCATTTGACTTGCTGAGAAGACTTGCACAGAGAAACCCCCAAGTCTTAGTGCCTCCATGGTTTCATATCTAAATGGAGATAGCAACGCACTACTTATAAAAGTGAGACAACATAAAGAAATGAAAATCACTTCTTAACGGTGCAAAAACCATACAGATACAGAAAATTGCTACTATTTTTCAATCCAGGCACTTCCAGTTTCTCCTACATGAAGTGATCCTTCTATCCACATCCAGAACCACCAACCAACCCTTGACTTCTTCAGTGTACAAACGCTGCTGACAAGTCCATTAGAAGGCAGATGTGGATAATCAGAGACACGACTTCAAAGGGGAAACCCCAGCACCATCATCATTATGGTCCTGGTATGATTTCAGGAGAAGTGCTTCCTTCCTGCCCATCTACCCCCAGCAATTGCTTTCAGGTTCCCTTCACAGAATGATTATAACTTGATCCCCAATTTGGCTGCTCATGTCAATGATAATCATCTCCATTGTCTGTAATATATTGAAACCTGCTGAATCTCTACCACCACCCACCCTTGGAATAGGAAAAAGAACTAAGAACATGGTCAACAGATGTGACCAAATAAGGGGGATGAAATATGGGAATTCTTCCTTTGTACATTCCTCCATCTACTGCAACATGGAGAGATACAAATTAAAAATAATAATAAACATTTATTAATGCCTCCAATATGCCACTATTTCTCTTAACTCCTGTGGATTCTCTAGAGAAACAGAACTCAAATAGATAGATACGTAGATGATAGATAGATAGATAGATAGATAGATAGATAGATAGATAGATAGATAGATATACAGATAGATATAGATAGATAGCTATAGATAGGTGGATATAGAGAGAGCTAATATATATATATATATATATATGTATGTATTTTTAAAGGAATTGGCTCATGTGATTGGGGGCTGCTAAATCCAAAATCTGTAGGGCAAACTGGCAAGCTGGAAATTCCATCAGGACTTCTATGTTACACTCTTGAGACAGAATTCCTTCTTCTCTAGGATACCTGCTTTTACTCTCAAGGCTTTCCTTGGATTTGTTGAGGGCCACACATATTATTGAGGCTAGTCTCCCTTACTTAAAAGTCATTGATTATAGATGCTAATCCTATCTACAAAACACCTTTCCAGCAACATCTAGACTGGTGTTTGACCAAACAGTTGGCACCATAGCCAAGTTGAGACAAGATTGACCATCACTCTCTGTGAGGAAGGCTGTAGTAGACCCATTAGTGTGGGGAAACTGAAGCTCCTGGACATTAGATAATTTCCCCAAGGTCACATCACTAGTGAGAAGGGTAGATAGAATTTGACCCTAGATGAAGGCCACTCTCTCCACTCCAGCACATTACGATATGGAGAGACAACTGAACTTGTAAAATAAGCAAACTACAAGAACAATCCTAGGAAAAAAGACTGCCAGGAAAAAAAGTAGAGCTAATAATAACAATTCATTTATTTCCTAAATGGTATAATACTGGTGGAAAAGAGAGTTTGACCAGAGTTACTGTGATGTTTGTGTTCTTTCACGTCTTGCTACCCAAGTTAATCTCCAGACCAGCAGCATTTGAATCACCTGGGAGCTCATTAGAAATGCAGAACCTCAGGCTCCATGCCAGACCTACAGATTCAGAATGATCATTTTAGCAAGAGCCTTGGGTATATTTGTTTTCTATTTCTACATAACAAATTACCATAAACTTATTTTTTTAACTTTTATTGGAGTGTAGTTGATTTACAAGGTTGTGTTAGTTTCACGTGTACAGCAAAGTGAATCAGTTATACATATACATATATCTTAGTGACTGAAAACAAGACCCATTTATTAGCTCCCAGTTCTGTAGGTCAGAAGTTGGAGTGGGGTGCAGTACTGGGTCAGCTGGATGTCATATTCAGAGGCTTCGAAGCCCAAAATCAAGGTATTGGCCCGGCCACTCTTATCTGAGGGTCCTGAAGGAGAATCCGCTTCAAACACATTCAGGTTGTTGGCAGAATTCATTTTCTTGCGGTCATAGGGCTGAAAGCTTAGCTTCCTTACTGGCTGTAACCTGGGGTCCACTCTCTGCATTTGCATTTCTCCTCACGGGGCCACCTCCAAATTCAAAGCAGCAACAACACATTGAATCCTTCTCACCCTTGGAATCTCTGACATCTGATGTTGCCACCAACTAGCCAGAAGAAGCTCTCCACTTTGGGGGGTTCCTGTGATCAGACGAGACCCATCTAGAGAATCCCCTCTCTTCAGGTCAACTGTGCCACATCGTAAAACACAATCACCAGAGATATATCTCATCACATTCCCAGGTCCCAAGGATTAGCCTGTATGATAAGTGTTTTTTTCTAACACCTCAAGCAATTCTCCAATTCTCAGCAAAATCTGACCGGGCCTCCCACAAATTTAACTCACTTCTGACCCTACCTATCTGGAGATGGTGTCAGATACCACAGATAAAGGGCTCGGCCTCACAAGACTGCCCCTCCTGCAATGATTAAGAGTCTGCCTGACAGTGCTGGAGATACAGGTTCCATCCCTGGTCCGGGAAGATCCCACATGCCATGGAGCAACTAAGCCCCTGCACCACAGCAACTGAGCCTGCGCTCTAGAGCCCTAGAGACACAACTACTGAGCCCGAGCACCACGACTACTAAAGCCCACATGTCTAGAGACAGTGCTCCACAACAAGAGAATCCACTGCAACGAGAAGCTCACGCACCACAGTGAAGAGTAGTTCCTGTTCACTGCAACTAGAGAAAGCCCACACGCGGCCATGAAGACCCAACTCAGCCAAAAATAATAAATAGGTTTGCCTTTAAAAAAAAAAAAAAAGACTGCCCCTCTCCACCCTTCAGACACCAATCACAAGTCCAGGTTATCACCTGTGCTTCTGAACAACCGGCTATGGATGGGAGGTTCCCACAACCTTTTTCTCCCCAGATTCAATTAATTTTCTAGAGCAGCTCACAGAACTCAGAAAAATAGTTTACTTACTAGCTTACCAGTTTATTAAAAGAGGGTATAACTCTGGAACAGGCAATGGGAGAAGTGCATAGGGCAAACTATGAGCAAATATAGCTCATTTTAGATTGCACTTGCATTATCTCATTTACGGTAATGGCTACTTTCCTTCTGAAGATGAAGAAGCGGAGACTCCAGAGAGCCTCAGTGTTCCACCAAGGTTACAGGACAAGTGCACAGACAGCTGGTATTTGAACCTAAACTCCTGCTTAAAAGTCAAGCATGCTTCCTTTCTCTCTCCTTCCTCCGAATAATACTCCTATACACTTAGGGAGGCTGGTTTTCCTAAATTATTAGAAAAGCAACTCTGGTATTAAGTTCATTTTTTTCTGACATGCAAAAGACTGATGGAATAACTAATTAAATGGTTCAGTGTTTAGTGGGTGACTTGCTCTAGTGAACAAAACCAACTATCATCCCTGTCCTCACTGGAATGGGATGTCAACAGTTAGGAGACAGGGCACTCCAGGAGCTAATGGCTCAGGGTAATAGAGAGGGGTTCTAACCTGGTCTAGGAAGCTCAGGAAATCCTTCCAGAATGACTTGCAATTTATGGGAGTTACTTCAAAGACAAGGCACCCAAATAGCATTTTTGAGAAGATATTTTTAGATAGAGGGCCTTGCCTCGTAAATCCTTCAAATCATATCCTGGGAGTGATATAGGCATGCCGCTGAATTTCTGCATAACATAAAGAACATGTGCCTTGGAGGAAAGTTTGGGATCTAGAACTCAGGCTCTCAACCAGGCATCAGCAGTTGTCATGGGGAGCATCATGTACTACCTCTGTGCCTCTGATTTTGAAAAACCTTGGTTGGTTTTTGAAAAATCTTGGTTGGTAAATTAACTTTATGATCCTTCTGTTCAAGGATGCTGCCCTAGAGATAGCTGTTAAGTGAAGGAGGAGCTCATGAAAGGAGGGTACCAAATACCTGGAAACAATTTCTTGGAAAACATCCCAGCCCTGGTGGCCCCAGGCTCTGCTCTTGGTTCACATGGCTGGGTGCAGAGCTGAATCTAAGTCATAGAGCAAAAGCCAGGAAGGCTGGTAGCATCAGAGTGGGCCAAAAAGAGGTAGCCTGGAGGAATTCTGTTATTGACAATTATCTAAACATAGCAGCCTTGTAATTTGGATGAAGTGTTGCTGTTGCGTGCATGATGCAATCTCCTCTATCTCCTCTCAAAACCTTTAGTAAATATACATTTCTCACCACTATGTTTGAGGTTAAGGTTGTGTTTATAAGTCAGGTGCCAAGAGTAGAAGTTACCCAGTGAGGTCCCATCACATTCATGCTACAATTATTATAAACTTTGATAACATTAAAAAGTATATAACACTATATGCATTATATTACTGAACTCTTAACTTTCTTCCAGTCTAATATTTTGGTTTGAAGAAGAAAGACAGAAAGCACACAGCAAGTTTAAAGAACCACTATCATCAATGAAAATATATTATTTCAAGTTCTGGCCAATTCTGAAATAAATCTGAAGATCTATCCTAACATTTTATTTTGACTTTTTGTGAATTGAAAGCATCACACTCCACAATCAGGTACAAATTCACCCATGAAAGCAAAATAAAAGTTGAGCCAGGGATTTTGTCCATCCCTGAAATCAAATCCGAGCAAAAATGTTTTCTTGACTCTCTTCCCATTTTCCTCTTTCATTCTGGCAATGAACTACTATCAGAATGTAATAATTTCAGTTTCACACAGTCTCTCTCTTCCCTCATAGGGTTCACAATATGGTAACGTCCAGTCCCAAGAATTATATCTGGTAGTGCTTCACATCTGTTTGAAAATGGATGAAAGCATACATGCACACCTTAAATTTGCTTGGTAACTCTGAACATGTTTTTACAACATAACCTTCCAAATGGTTTTTCCCTTATGTGGTTTCATTTGGTAGCTTTTTTTTTTTTTTTAGTATGCTCATAAATACAAGGTATTATGTGAGGCACCATGGGGATAATAGAAAGTTACAACGAAGGCTAAGACATAATCCCAGCCTTTGAGAAACTTATACTTTAATATGAAAAAAAAAAAGCAGTCGTATAAAGAACTGACATAAAGCAGAAAGTGATAAATACCCTGTGAGCGAGATAAATGATTACAGCTTGAAAGCATTGAGTGTCCTTGTAGGCAGGGTTTTGCTGGGACAAGAGAACTATGTACGTAAAAATTAGTGGCCAAGTGAGGAATAAAATAATGCTATTTAATAGCTTTGCAAATGCCTATTCATACCACACCCTAGTCAAGGAGATTGAAAGCTGATCTTTTCTCATGCTTAGTGTTGAAGCACAAGGTTTATGCTTCATATTCCAAATGAGCATTGTTACTTTCCATCTTCCACCCCCAAATCCACAAACCAATGCCAAACCCACTTACTTAAGCAACTGTTTGGTCCAAAAGTCTAACAGAGTGAAAGAATGGTGGACCCATCTCTGGGGAGATGACTTTCCTGTTATTACATGGAAATAGGAAATTGAAAACCACACACCTCACCAGGGGAAGAGGAAGTGAACGGGTAAACAGGATAGTTGTCTTTGCCCAGCCCTGAGAGCAGAAGTCATCCCCTGATCTATCACAGAATCAGAAGAGAGCTCAGACAACAAAGCCCCAGGCCGTCAAGGATGTGTCTCCACCCAGTGAACTCTGGCCAGTAAATTTCAGTCTTGGACCAAGCAGACCAAGTCTTGGACCAACATTTTCTCTATTAGAGGGACACTAGGCAAGGAAAGGAAGATTATGGAAAGAAAAAGTAGTAGTATTATCTCTTTCTCTCCTAAGGGCTGAAGATGAGATGTGAGCAGAGGGGTGGAAAATTCCCTTTCTCCCAATAAGTGTAATTACCTTAGAACAGCCTCTTCCTAAATCTGCTTTGCACAATATTTGTACCATAATGTGTGCCTCAAAATAGGCATTCTTTGAATCAAGTGTTTCTTTAGGAAAAAAGGTGGAATATTTTTTCCCTTTAGTGGAAGATTGATAGCACCCATGACACAAACTTTCGCACATTCTTGCATCCATATCAATTCAGATATGGTAGACTCTAATGCTGACCCTGGGCTTGAACATGTGACTTGCTTTGGCCAATGAGTCAATAGCAAACTTGATGCAAGCAAAAACTTGAAAAATGAGTTGCGTATTTCAACTTGTTCTCTTAGACTCTTACAATTACCTGAGGACATGTCCAGACTATCCTTCTGGAGAATGAGAGCCATGGAAAGGAGTCATGTGCCATAGCCAAGGCCATCCAAGATAAGCCAACAGCCAGCAGACCACAAGACATATGAAGGAGTGCCTGCCAAGACCAGAACTGCCTAGCCAAGCACAGCCAAGATCAGTGGAACTGTCCAGTCGACCAACAGGTTCATGAGGAATAATAAATGACTGCTGTTTTAAAAGCCACTAAAAAGCTGTTTTAAAAGCTGTGGGGGGTTTTTTGTTTTGTTTTGTTTTTTTACATAGAAATAGCTAAGTGATACACCCTTCTTAGAGAGTGCTATGGACTGAATTGTGTCAACCCAGAATTCATATGTTGAAATTTCAACCCCCAATGTGATGGTATTTGGAGATGGAGACTTTGGGAGGCAATTAGGTTTAGATGAAGTCATGAGGGTGGGCTCACGATAGGATTAGTATTAGTAAACATGTGCTATCTTTCAAGAAAAGGGAAGAAGAATCTCCAACGCAATTCAGAGACCATCAGTGTTGCCACTCTCATGGCAGGCCCAGAATGCACAGGTGCATGAGACAAAGCTGCCTCCACCTCTGTTTCACAGGGTGGGACCACCAGCAGCAAAGCCACATGGGTTGTGTTACCCCACTAAGACATGGCGATGACAACCACCCCAGTGAGTCCGAAGGGCAGAGCATTGAACCAAAGAGAATTATCCTAGAGTCTTAAGATCTAATGCAAACTGACATGCTATGTTTTGGACTTTCTTGGGCCCATCACCGCTTCCTTCTTATTTCTCCCTTTTGGAATGAGACTGTCTTATGCTGTTCCACTATTGTATTTTGGAAGCACATAACGTATTTGGTTTCACAGGTTCACAGCTGGAGAGGAATTTTGCCTTAGGATGAGTCATACTTCAAGTCTCACCCACATTTGATTTGATGGTATTTAGATGAGAATTTGTACTTTAGACTTCAGTTGATCCTGGAATGAGTTAAGACTTTGGGGGCTATTGGGAAGGAATGAATGTATTCTGCATGTAAGCACAATATGAATTTTGTGGGGTTAGGGGCAGAATGTTATAGACTGAATTGTGTTCCTCCCCAATTCACATGTTGAAATCCTAACACTTGAAGTGATGGTATTTGGAAATGGAGCCTTTGGGAGATAATTAAATTTCGATGTCATGAGAGGAGGGCCATCATGATGAGATAAGTGCCCTATAAGAAAAGGAAGAGACGCCAAGGCCATCTACCATGTGAGGGCACAACATGAAAGCACCTCTACAAGATGGGAAGAGACTTCTTATATTGGCACTCTGATCTCAGCCTTCCAGCCTCCAGAACTGTGAGAAAATAAATGTCTGTTATTTAAGCCACCACTTTGTTATAGCAGGCCAAGCAGACTAAGAGATTCCCATATATAACTAGTATCATGCAAACTTGTTTCACCATTATGTCCCTCTCCATGGGACATTTCAGAATATGATTCCATAGACAACAGTCCAGAGAGACACTGGGGTAAATAAATTGCAGTAAATAAGTGCTCCAGGATGTCATATTTTAGAGACGTAATAAAGAAACGACAATAAGGATTTAATGATGGGATGTCTTAGGGAAGTAGAAGAGGGAGTAAAAGCAATAACATATGTTTAAAAGCCTGAGAACCTGAGAGGACTGTGGTATTTTTTTTTTCACACACACACACTGTATTTTATTTTTACAAGAGATAAATAAACTGACACCAAGCATTGTAAATGGATGACCACAACAAAAGCAACAATGATTGCAATTACCAAACGCGAAACACACTCATACTATGACATAATATTGACATTCAGTCCAGTAATCCTCCACTGTAACAGCTCCTTTACTTTGCAGTGAAAATTGATTTGTATATTTTTTGTCTCTTGAGTCCTTGTGGGATTTTTTTTTTTATTCAAACAGAAAGTCACAAAAATTATAATCATCCTCATCAGTTCACTCAGTCCCATGTAATTAATTTTTTTATCTTGATCTTTTGTTAGCACTTTTATGAATTCATCAGTTTTCCATTAGAGTTCTGAAAATGCTTATTCATTCAGTTCAGCAGTAGAGTCAGTTACCAGAAACCTGTACTTGTCAGAGTCTTTTCCATGAATTCCTTGAAGATGAACACTTTTTATAGGAACATTTTTGCAAAAGCATCAGAGTACACCCAGAACTGTCTGTAAATGACAAAAGACTTAAAAATGACCACGGTTAACAATTTGATGAAAGTTCATAATAATGCAATTGACAAGGAAATTTAGTTACTTCTGAGATATACATTTTAAAGTAATAACTAGAATTATGACATAACATTATACCAGAACATACAAGATTTTTAGAAATTTCATGTAATGTCTGAAACATTTATATTAACATATTTCCATACAAATAACCCAAAGAAAGTTTAGTATTAGTTGTTTTTTAGGTTTGTTTGTTTGTTTTTTTATACTGAAGGTTCTTATTAGTCATCAATTGTAAACATATCAGTGTATACATGTCAATCCCAATCGCCCAATTCAGCACACCACCATCCCCACCCCACCGCGGTTTTTCCCCCTTGGTGTCCATATGTCCATTCTCTACATCTGTGTCTCAACTTCTGCCCTGCAAACTGGTTCATCTGTACCATTTCTCTAGGTTCCACATACATGCGTTTATATACGATATTTGTTTTTCTCTTTCTGACTTACTTCACTCTGTATGACAGTCTCTAGATCCATCCACGAGTCAACAAATGACTCAATTTCGTTCCTTTTTATGGCTGAGTAATATTCCATTGTATATATGTACCACATCTTCTTTATCCATTCGTCTGTCGATGGACATTTAGGTTGCTTCCATGACCTGGCTATTGTAAATAGTGCTGCAATGAACATTGGGGTGCATGTGTCTTTTTGAATTATGGTTTCCTCTGGGTATATGCCCAGTAGTGGGATTGCTGGGTCATATGGTAATTCTATTTTTAGTTTTTTAAGGAACCTCCATACTGTTCTCCATAGTGGCTGTATCAATTTACATTCCCACCAACAGTGCAAGAGGGTTCTCTTTTCTCCACACCCTCTCCAGCGTTTGTTGTTTGTAGATTTTCTGATAATGGCCATTCTAACTGGTGTGAGGTGATACCTCATTGTAGTTTTGACTTGCATTTCTCTAATATTTAGTGATATTGAGCAGCTTTTCATGTGCTTCTTGGCCATCTGTACATCTTCTTTGGAGAAATGTCGATTTAGGCCTTCTGCCCATTTTTGGATTGGGTTGTTTCTTTCTTTAACATTGAGCTGCATGAGCTGTTTATATATTTTGGAGATTAACCCTTTGCCCATTGATTCGTTTGCAAATATTTTCTCCCATTCTGAGGGTTGTCTTTTCGTCTTGTTTATGGTTTCCTTTGCTGTGCAAAAGCTTTGAAGTTTCATTAGGTCCCATTTGTTTATTTTTGTTTTTATTTCCATTACTCTAGGAGGTGGATCAAAAAAGATCTTGCTGTGATTTATGTCAAAGAGTGTTCTTATTATGTTTTCCTCTAAGAGTTTTATAGTGTCCGGTCTTACATTTAGGTCTCGAATCCATTTTGAGTTTATTTTTGTGTATGGTGTTAGGGAGTGTTCTAATTTCATTCTTTTACATGTAGCTGTCCAGTTTTCCCAGCACCACTTAATGAAGAGACTGTCTTTTCTCCATTGTATATCTTTGCCTCCTTTGTCATAGATTAATTGACCATAGGTGCGTGGGTTTATCTCTGGGCTTTCTATCTTGTTCCATTGATCTATGTTTCTGTTTTTGTGCCAGTACCATATTGTCTTGATTACTGTAGCTTTGTAGTATAGTCTGAAGTCAGGGAGTCTGATTCCTCCAGCTCCGTTTTTTTTCCCTCAAGACTGCTTTGTCTATTCGGGATCTTTTGTGTCTCCACACAAATTTTAAGATGATTTGTTCTAGTTCCATAAAAAATGCCACTGGTAATCTGATAAGGATTGCATTGAATCTGTAGATTGCTTTGGGTAGTATAGTCATTTTCACAACATTGATTCTTCCAATCCAAGAACATGGTATATCTCTCCATCTGTTGGTATCATCTTTAATTTCTTTCATCAGTGTCTTATAGTTTTCTGAGTACAGGTGTTTTGTCTCCCTAGGTAGGGTTGTTCCTAGGTATGTTATTCTTTTTGTTGCAATGGTAAATGGGAGTGTTTCCATAATTTCTCTTTCAGATTTTTCATCGTTAGTGTATACGAACGCAAGAGATTTCTGTGCATTAATTTTGTATCCTGCAATTTTACCAAATTCATTGATTAGCTCTAGTAGTTTTCTGGTGGCATTTTTAGGATTCTCTATGTATAGTATCATGTCATCTGCAAACAGTGACAGTTTTACTTCTTCTTTTCCAATTTGTATTCTTTTCATTTCTTTTTCTTCTCTGATTGCCGTGGCTAGGACTTCCAAAACTATGTTGAATAATAGCGGTGAGAGTGGACATCCTTGTCTCGTTCCTGATCTTAGAGGAAATGCTTTCAATTTTTCACCATTGAGAATGATGTTTGCTGTGGGTTTGTCGTATATGGCCTTTATTATGTTGAGCTAGGTTCCCTCTATGCCCACATTCTGGAGAGTTTTTATCAGAAATGGGTGTTGAATTTTGTCAAAAGCTTTTTCTGCATCTATTGAGATGATCATATGGTTTTTATTCTTCAATTTGTTAATATGGTGTATCACATTGTTTGATTTGTGTATATTGAAGAATCCTTGCATCCCTGGGATAAATCCCACTTGATCGTGGTGTATGATCCTTTTAATGTATTGTTGGATTTTGTTTGCTAGTATTTTGTTGAGGATTTTTGCATCTATATTCATCAGTGATATTGGTCTGTAATTTTCTTTTTTTGTAGTATCTTTGTCTGGTTTTGGTATCAGGTTGATGGTGGCCTCATAGAATGAGTTTGGGAGTGTTCCTTCCTCTGCTATTTTTTGGAAGAGTTTGAGAAGGATGGGTGTTAGCTCTTCTGTAAATGTTTGATGGGATTCACCTGTGAAGCCACCTGGTCCTGGACTTTTGTTTGTTGGAAGATTTTTAATCACAGTTTCAATTTCATTACTTGTGATTGGTCTGTTCATATTTTCTGTTTCTTCCTGGTTCAGTCTTGGAAGGTTATACCTTTCTAAGAATTTGTCCTTTTCTTCCAGGTTGTCCATTTTATTGGCATAGAGTTGCTTGTAATAGTCTCTTAGGATGCTTTATATTTCTGCGGTGTCTGTTGTAACTTCTCCTATTTCACTTTTAATTTTACTGATTTGAGTCCTCTCCCTATTTTTCTTGTTGAGTCTGGCTAATGGTTTATCAATTTTGTTTATCTTCTCAAAGAATCCGCTTTTAGTTTTATTGATCTTTGCTATTGTTTTCTTTGTTTCTATTTCATTTGTTTCTGCTCTGATTTTTATGATTTCTTTCCTTCTGCTAACTTTGGGTTTTGTTTGTTCTTCTTTCTCTAGTTCCTTTAGGTGTAAGGTTAGATTGTTTACTTGAGATTTTTCTTGTTTCTTGAGATAGGCTTGTATAGCTATACACTTCCCACTTAGAACTGCTTTTGCTGCATCCCATAGGTTTTGGATCGTCGTGTTTTCATTGTCATTTGTCTCTAGGTATTTTTTGATTTCCTCTTTGATTTCTTCAGTGATCTCTTGGTTATTTAGTAACGTTTTCTTTAGCCTCCATGTGTTTTTATTTTTTACTTTTTTTCCCCTGTAATTCATTTCTAATCTCATAGCGTTGTGGTCAGAAAAGATGCTTGATATGACTTCAATTTTCTTAAATTTACTGAGGCTTGATTTGTGACCCGAGATGTGATTCTATCCTGGAGAATGTTCCATGTGCACTTGAGAAGAAAGTGTAATCTGCTGTTTTTGGATGAAATGTCCTATAAATATCAATTAAATCTATCTGGTCTATTGTGTCATTTAAAGCTTCTATTTCCTTATTTATTTTCATTTTGGATGATCTGTCCATTGGTGTAAGTGAGGTGTTAAAGTCCCCCACTATTATTGTGTTGCTGTCGATTTCCTCTTTTATAGCTGTTAGCAGTTGCCTTATGTATTGAGGTGCTCCTATGTTGGGTGCATATATATTTATAATTGTTATATCTTCTTCTTAGATTGATCCCTTGATCATTATGTAGTGTTCTTCCTTGTCTCTTGTAACATTCTTTATTTTAAAGTCTATTTTATCTGATATGAGTATAGCTACTCCACCTTTCTTTTGATTTCCATTTGCATGGAATATCTTTTTCCATCCCCTCACTCTCAGTCTCTATGTGTCCCTAGGTCTGAAGTGGGTCTCTTGTAGACAGCATATAGATGGGTCTTGTTTTTGTATCCATTCAGCAAGCCAGTGTCTTTTCGTTGGAGCATTTAATCCATTCACGTTTAAGGTAATTATCGATATGTATGTTCCTACTACCATTTTCTTAATTGTTTTGGGGGGTTTTTTTGTAGGTCCTTTTCTTCTCTTGTGTTTCCCATGTAGAGGAGTTCCTTTAGCATTTGTTGTAGAGCTTGTTTGGTGGTGCTGAATTCTCTTAGCTTTTGCTTGTCTGTAAAGCTTTTGATTTCTCCATCGAATCTGAATGAGAACCTTGCTGGGTAGAGTAATCTTGGTTATAGGTTCTTCCCTTTCATCACTTTAAGTATATCATGCCACTCCCTTCTGGCTTGCAGAGTTTCTGTTGAGAAATCAGCTGTTATCCTTATGGGAGTTCCCTTGTATGTTATTTGCCATTTTTCCCTTGCTGCTTTCAATAATTTTTCTTTGTCTTTAATTTTTGCCAAGTTGATTACTATGTGTCTCGGCATGTTTCTCCTTGGGTATATCCTGTATGGGACTCGCTGCACTTCCTGCACTTGGGTGGCTATTTCCTTTCCCGTGTTAGGGAAGTTTTTGACTATAATCTCTTCAAATATTATCTCTGGTCGTTTCTCTCTCTCTTCTCCTTCTGGGACCCCTATAATGCGAATGTTGTTGCGTTTAATGTTGTCCCAGAGGTCTCTTAGGCTGTCTTCATTTCTTTTCATTCTTTTTTCTTTATTCTGTTCTGCAGCAGTGAATTCCACCATTCTGTCTTCCAGGTCACTTATCCGTTCTTCTGCCTCAGTTATTCTGCTATTGATTCCTTCTAGTGTAGTTTTCATTTCAGTTATTGTATTGGTCATCTCTGTTTGTTTGTTCTTTAATTCTTCTAGGTCTTTGTTAAACATTTCTTGCGTCTTCTCGATCTTTGCCTCCATTCTTTTCCTGAGGTCCTGGATCATCTTCACTATCATTATTCTGAATTCTTTTTCTGGAAGGTTGCCTATCTCCACTTCATTTAGTTGTTTTTCTGGGGTTTTATCTTGTTCCTTCGTCTGGTATATAGCCCTCTGCCTTTTCATCCTGTCTATCTTTCTGTGAATGTCGAGGATTGTGGTAGTAATGACAGAATTATGCGACTCAGGAGAAGTGGGTTTGAGTGAAAACAGATTTGCTTTAGAGATATTAAACCTAAAGGGAATGTACTATCTCCAGGAAGTGAGAGTTAGCAGGCATCAGAAAATCAGGAATGATGCCAGGGGAGAGAGCTGGGTTGGTTCTGCAGATTCTAAATGGTGAATGACCAACTCATGAAAGAAGACGCTGCAGAGGGAAGAAAGTCAGGAGCTGAGTAAGGCACCTCAAAATTACGTGATATAGGTGAGCCATACATACAGGGGCGAAGGGTGGGAAAATGAGATTGTACCTCATTTTGAGGTACATTTTAAGGCAGATTTGAGAGACTGTACCTCAAGCTGTTGATTTCTTGGTAACCTTACAACAGTGCTCATGAGTCATTTAGCCATTAATTGGATATTGATTCACTGGAGGGCAACCAACCAAGATGGTGAACTAATTGCCATCATGTTGCATGAAGAACAGTTGAAAGCGCCAGAATCATTGAACATGGAAAAAGGAAGAGGAAGTTGTGGTGGAGGAGGGAGGCTGAGAGTTGCCTTCAGATATTGTAAAGGCTTTTATGGGTGGAAAATGGAGCAGGAATAGTCACTGTTACTTAGAGGATTCTTCTATGTTTTGTTGTGGTTCCTTCCCCTGGGAATCATCAAGCAGAATGGAGTAACCAACTGTCAAAGCTATGCAGATGGATCATGAATAGTATGAGAGTGAATTAAAACACCCTCAAATCTTCTTCCAAATCTGTGATCCTGGATCTACAAATAAGTCATCTCCTTTCCTAATTTTGACTATTTTCTATAGGCTGACCTGCTACCCTATATCGCTAAGAAAGTAAAAAGGGAGTTCAGATTTGCTCCCCATGACCAAAATCCATGATGAGTTAGCCAGAGACTGAAAACTCAAAGAAATGTCTTCTGCTCCATCTGTGTCTCCAATACCCAACAGTGATAAGCACAAAATACACATCTGTGTACTACCTGACAATTTGGAGAAGATCAGCACCTCCTATGTGGCTGCACCTTGAAGTTAGGATTGAATTACAGTCAGCCCTCCATATCCACCAGTTCAACACCTGCAAATTCAACCAACCATGGATAGAAATTTTTTTTTAATTCCAGAAAGTTCTAAACAGCAAAACTTGAATTTGCTTCATACCAGCAACTGTTTACATAGCATTTACACTGATTTATAACTATTTACATAGTATTTATTTTGTATTAGGTATTATAAGTATTCTGGAGATGATTTAAAGTATACAGGGAGGATTTGGGTAGGTTATATGCAAATACTACATCATTTGATATAAGGGACATGGACATCCTCAGATTCTGGTATCTGCCAGAGTCCTGGAACCTGTCCCCATGGGTACTGAGAGATGACTGTATTTCCTACCACTCTCAATAAATAACATTTCATTTGATCTCCAATCTCCCACCTTTAATAATATCTTCCAAGAGGAAGATGAAGTTTCCCAACAAGGTTCATTTCTTCTCTGGCTTCTTCCTCGATGTCTTCACATGTTTGATAAAACTCAGCAAAGGCTTTATTATAAAATCCAGATGAAACCACCTGGGATTCAGGATATAATTGGAAACTTGGCTGCTTTGATGCATGCAAAGGGGAAGAAATAAAGTCAACTATAAGAACACAAAGCTTAATATATGAAAAATGTTCAAACTTTGTAATTACATTCAGATAAGGAAGTACATGTTTTCCAAGAAAAACAACCTGCTGCCTCTAAGAGTTTAGAGTGTCTTTCAGAAGTAATCAGTACTCCAATGCAGTGGATGCTAAGGAAAATACATGATGTAAGCATATTTTCTTTATTTGGCATGAAGAATGTGTTTTAACCAGCATTCAAAAGTTTAGGTACTGGAACCAGACAACTTGGTTCAAATCCCAGCTTTGCTACTTACTGGCTGTGTGACTGGAATTAGTCACCTAATCTCTCTGTGCTTTAGGTTCCCCAGCCATAAAATGATGATAATGTTAGTATCTACCTTATAGGATTATTGAAAGGATAAAGTGAGTTAATACATTTACAGAGCACATAAAACAGTGCCTAGTATGTAGTTAGTGCTCAACAAATTGTGATTATTGTTGCTGTTGCTTTAAAATAGTAGAAGAGAAAAAGGCCTGCCTCTTTTTGAGTTTGTGGAATGAAGGAAGCCACATGTCCATTGGGAATTGCTCAAAATACCTGAGGTAGAAACAAAATATATCAACCAGGGCTTTCTATACCTCTGTTCAAAGACAGTATAAAAAAACACATGGCCTGAGTGGGGAGCAATTTTCAGAAAAGTTAGCTCTCAACTAGTATTAATGAGATATTTACCCATTTTTACAGAGGAGTAGCCTGGAACAGTCAATGCCAGGATGATGGCTTTGTTCTGTATACATAGTAAAACAAATGGTTTTTTTTTTTGGAGTTTACTAGTTAAAGGTTAAGGAGATTACTTAACTTGTAACTTGGAATTTATAACTTTCTTTATCCCCTGAGTTGAAGGTTGCTTCTGAAATCTGACAGTAAACCACTGGGCAATTTTCTTAATAAATGCATATATTTTGAAAGACAGGGAATAAATTTTGTTTTCAACATCTATTTCTCTCCCTAATCTTTCCATGGTTTCCAATTTATCTTGCCAATTAGCACACAATGTAGAAAACCTAAATTTATAGAAGTACTCACAACTGGCATTTAGCTAGACTCATTTTGCAATAGCAAGAAAGTGAGAAATTATGGTTAATATGAAAATAACTATCATTTGTTGAGCACTTATTGTTGTGTCAGGCCCTGTTCTGCATTCTTTACCTCTATTATCTCAATCGGTCTTCCAAGAATCTTTCAAGATAGCTATCTGTGTTAGAGTAACTGATGCTAGCTAACTCTGACAAATAAACCCCCAAACTCAGTGGGGGAACTCAATCTAGGTTTGCATATTACTGAATAATGTCTGATGCAGGTCACACAGCTTTCCTGGGTAGCAGGCCTCTAAAGGATGCCTTGAGGCGTGGGGTTCCTTCTATTATAGGGCTTCAGCACCTCTGAGTCTTTTGCTTCTTGCCCTGTAGACAGGGAGAAAGAAAGAATGTGGCGTAGGTATACCAGTTTCTACCTACCTCAGCCCACAATTAACCTACATTACTTTTGCTCAAATCCCATTGCCCAGAAATCAGTCACATGGTCAACCAAACTACAAGAGAGGCTGGGAAATGGTGAGGAAAATGTAGACACCAGTAAACACTTAAAGTATCCTCTATAGTTTACTCTCTGGTCACCAAATATATCGAGATTTCCTTCCCTCTTTTCAAACACAGAGCACACTTACCCCTCCCCAAAGGAACTCCCATCTGGTCATTGCATCCAGCTCAAAGTCCAGGACTCCTGGTTCTGTAAAGTTCCTGTTCTTGTCTAAGTCTGGATGTGGCATCTCTTGATCCAGTGTCCTATGAACCAAAAAGAAAGTGATCGATAAACCAGAATAACAAGTGTGCTCTCTCTCTCACACACACACAAACACAAATACACACAAAGTACAAATGTCAAAATAGCAATAGGATAACTATAATAAAAATTCCTGTCCAGAAAAGGAAAAAATGGGAGACACACAGCAGTCATTGATACTGCATATGGCCAGGCTGACACACCCACCCTCTGCCTTGTGGGTAGAGAAGATTCTTCATAAGGCACCAGATCCGCTCTCTTGGGGAACTCCTTGTCTGTTTTTCCCTATGGCCAGAAGTTGTGCCTTCCGAGAGGGTCCCCTTGTCCACCTCTGAGGTGTGTGTTGTAGAGCTGGCCCTCCACGCAGCCAACAGTCCACCTCCTGCTAGTGGAAGAAGTGGTTTTCAGTCTTTCATGACATTTTTCAGATAGGCTTACGGTTATTTTAACAATATAAGTCCCTCAAAAAAATTGGCAGTGTCTTGCAAGCCATCAAATTTATGTACTGTCTCTATTCCCTTTTATTTCTCTTTGTAATTTATCTATTTCTTTCTGGGGCTCATCTCATTCTTGAAACACTTGCCAATGCAGTCAATAGTGGCCACCACACACAACTAACGATTTTCCCCGCATTTTCCCCTTCTAGATCTACAAGGTTACTTGGCACACAGAACCTTCCAAGTTGTGGTAGGTGTCAGTTTAACCAAATGTTTTGTCGCTGCAAAACATAGCATCTCACCTTTCCAGCATTTGGTATCAGTTTTCCTTGCCACCCACCTCGTGACTATTAGGCCAATGCCACCAAGTTTAGGATTTTGTTAGAGCAGCAGCCCATGTCCATTACCCATTTTGGTACTGGTCAGGGGAAATAACGCTAGGCGCTGTGTTACATCAAGGTGACTCATAAATAGGTCTTGCTAAGTACCTTATACGTAGTGAGGTGCTTATTAATATTATTGAAAAATGCGGTATTAGGTGTATACATGCAAATCAGTTGTTTGAACATATTTGTATTTAATCTTTCACAATTAAGGAAACCAACACCTAAAGAAATTAAGTAACACATCAGAGATGTGTTACTGGAATCCGGAACAGATTGATCCAGATATATCTGGAATGGTTGATCCAGGTCTATGACACCACCTGTGCTTGTGCCTCTGGACGTCTCCTCAGTAGAAGCCAGAGCAAAAAATATGCTCCACCTTGTTCTCTGCTTTTATAGCAAAGGAAATCTGAAACCTGACCGTTTCCCTGTAGTTTCCGATCCTTTCTCTCTTTACGCTCTTTCAGAGGTATTACCCTCTATCCATAGCATAATAATAGTTACTTAAGATGACTCAAAAACACAGTGGAAAATAATCTGTAGTTTTTGAAACAATGAACGAGGTCTTTGTCTCAAAATTTATTTATGTCAGTTTACACAGTGAGCTTACTTAATGGATTGTGCCTGTGTCAACATTTCGATTCTCCACTGAGTGGTTTATTTGTTTAATGAATGTTTTCTGTATTCATTTAGGGAATTTTATTATACCATAACCATTCATTAAATCTGGCAGAGGTACACATTGTCATATGCTTACTCTCTGTACAAGCTTTGACATACTAACCTTCCTTATGGGAACATATATGCAAACCAAAATTGTCAAAACTGTTGGTTGATCCGAGCCTACACAATACTTTACTCATTCAGTAAATATTTATTAAGCACTTACCATTTATCAGGTGCTGAGCAAGACATGCTTTAAGATAGACTATAAATATTTTTTAAATCACCATTTTCAGTTGACCACACTTTACGTTTGCTGAAATGTCAATTCACAAATGTGTGTGTGTGTGTGAGAGACAGAGAGATTAATGGCAGTTTGGTAAGCGTGGTGGAAATCGTAAAAATTGCTAACACTGGTCACAGACTTAATGTCAGAAGATTTCTGCAGCTACACGGAAAGACCGCAAAGCAAATTTCCTTCCCCGAGTTATGATTTGCATACAGAATGAAGGTTAAAATAAGACCAATGCAAATAACATCATTTTAGACATTTTCCCCTCTTAGTAAAACATAATGTACACTAATTTAAATTTTCAAACAGATACATTAGGGAGAAATTGTATGGAAATAATTGTGTCAGCAAAAGTGATGTTTAAACACAATTTCACTAGCATTATTGCTCCATAAGTAGGGACCTAAACTTTCCTATGTGCTTTTTGCTTCCAGTGAAGTGATACCACTTGGTCTTAAGGCATCACTTTAAAAGACAAAAGCCACTTGAAGGAACACGGTGAGAAGAGCAATGCATAAAAGAGAGAAACAGAACTGTTTAGATATCTGAAACCCTTGCTTTTCATTTGCCTTAGCCTGAGGTTTGCAGAAGGACGTCACCTACTCCCACTGATTCCTAACAAGAGTATATATTAAGCTCTTTGAAATGTGAGTATTACGGGAAGGATCACAGTTGCTTTAAATTATAGAAGTTGGCAAGTGCCTGGGAGGGGAGGGAGGTTTTTTAAACTGAGAAAGACAGTTGCAAAACTTTGCACAGCAGCATGAACTCCAAGCTTCAAAAGCATTCTCACGCGCAGACGAGCACTTTATTTTTCATCAAGTTTTTTTTTGTGTTGTTTTGAAGCCGCTTTGAATGATAAACACATATTTTTGCTGTAAACTTTTTTAATGGTTTCTAAACTCATGGGACAACCAAAACAAGAAAGCCTCATGATTTGGGGGAAGGTTTGATGTCAGCAATGCCTAGAAAAGGTAAGCTTCTATTTTCACTGCAGTTTTTCTCTTTTTTTTCCCCTTCTACTTGGCCTTTGTCAACAATATTTACTGGAAAGACTTAAGACAGCTACTTGTAGAGAAATGGGGAACTTGTAGAAAGTATGTCAACAAATGATAAGTCAGAGGTCGGAAAACCTCAGCTGTAGTGTTTCCTCCTACTTTCATTCCGCTTGTCGCAGGAACAGCTGTGAACTATTTTTGACTGTATGAAAAATGCCATTTCTCTCAGAAAGTGTGTGAAGATCTTCAAAATCTCCAATCTGATGCACCTAGCATTTGCTAGTGTGGTGATGGGCTCATTTATTGCAAAGGTCAGATTGCCTATGTTTTCTTATCCCATTATATGCAACTCAACTTCCGGAGCTATGATCTTTCTATTAACTCAGAAATCTTTCCCATGGAAGATTTTAACATCCTTCCAGAAGGTCTCTGAAGTGTGCTTACTCTGACTTCTTATAAACTTGTTTTGCAGCCTATGTTTTTTAAAAGTTAATTAAATCGTTTGACTTTTCCTTTGGAGTGACATGAGAAGACCGTTATAGATGTTGTGTCCCGGGCAGAGTGAAAAAGTTCAACTCAAAATCTGTGAAGTTTTCATTGACTGGCAATGCTCTCATCTGAATAGGGTGGCTGTGTCTTCTTGATTGTGCCTCAGAAACAGGTAGGGAGCAGAGAGCCTAAGACAGTCCTGGTTTTTCTGTGCATGGGTCATAGGAGAAGCATCCTGTAGTTTTAGGTGGAGGGGCAAGTAAATGTCTGCTGTGTTATTATTATTTCCTGGAGAAAGTCTCTGTTATCAGTGTTGCTGTCTTTCCGAAGCAGAATTCCAGGTGCAAAAAACTAGATATCCACAGGGATCTGCGAATCCCCCCAGCAGGGTGCAATTTTAGCAGAGCTCACATTCATTCTTCATGCACACACATGTACTCAGAAAGCCCTGTAGGTTTGCTGGAGCTTGAGTGGTTTGGGACATCTAAGCGACCTCAGTCTGTGAAACCCACTGCTGCAGAAACTCTAGCAACAAGCCAGTTAGGCCTGGGTGAGAAAGTGAGATGCTGCCCGAAGACGTGGCTCTTGGGGTGCAAAGGGCTCTACCTGCTTTGCTGTACCAGCTGTTGATCTGTTTCTGGACTGTTTTTCCTCGTGTGTCAAATTCTGATGACATACAGTGGATTACAGCGACTTCCCCTGCCTTCTGTGATCTCAGGGAAAGGAGAGAAATTCAGATCAGAGAGAAGGATGTGATTGTAGAAAACCGAGAAGGCAGTTCCATCAACTCATGTCAAGGTCGCAGGGAGAAAGCATTACTTCCTTTCTCCATCCGCACTTGTGAATGAAGGAAGTGAGGGACCCCGCCTGCGGCTTCGCTGTCTTGCTCCTTCCCAGACCCTCTCTGCTCTCCCTCTCTCCCTCCTGTTCTGTCCAAGCCAGCCATGCAACCTCAAGAAAGGGAACGGTGGGTTGGACAGACAAGATGATTAGCATCTCCTCCTTCTCGTCCTCTTGGCCATTCCCAGGCCAGTTGGGGAAACCCCCACCCTATTTGGAGGGGGGTCTCCAGGACCCCACCCCGTGACCTCATCGCAGGCAGCCGGAGAGCTGGGATGGCCAGGGGTTGCGTGGCGCCTGAGTGTACCCTGGGGATGGGTGCGGCCACGAAATGCGCAGTGTGGCGTGAGGTGACTGCCAGGGATGGAGTGCGCACTTCCCATCTTGGGCTCCCATGGCAGCTGGCGGCATTTCTGGCAGCCAGACCCTCCAGGCCCCGCCTCTGGGCCCGAGGAGGCCCCAAAGAGGACAAAAACAAAAAAGGAGGGAGGGAGATGCAAGAGGGAAGAGACATGGGGACATATGTGTATGTATAACTGATTCACTTTGTTATGAAGCAAAAACTAACACATCATTGTAAAGCAATTATACTCCAATAAAGATGTTAAAAAAATAATTTTAAAAAAAGGCAATTAGAGTTTCTAATGAAGCCCCAAGCCAGCTGACTCATCTGAGGCACAGCCACTGGGGGGCTTTGTGATGAAACCTGGACAGAGCCCTGGAAAGGACAGGTCAGGGTTGTCCCGAAAAGGACACTGATGATCAGCCCATTGTGACCTAATCATGCCTCCTCACCTCAGAGAGGCTGAGAGAGAGGCAACATCTGCGAGGGACAAGGGGGGAGAGTATTAACTAATGAGCTGCCAGGGAGTGCAGGAGCCACGCTGTCTGAACCTGTAAAGAGTTTGAACCAGATTTAGCCCAGGTTGCCAACTACAGCCTCACACCACAAGTCTGTAGATCAGGACCTGAGAAGCCCCAGACTCCGGAATCAACCCCTAGGGCACCTGGGAAAAAGACACCATTGTAATTCAATAAACCTTAATTGTGTGTCTACTCAGTGCCAGAACCTTTATCAAGGCTCTTTGAACTTGACCCTTGACAGAGAGACCAAATGGTAACAGCCTGGAAAGTTCATGGCAAACACAAAGAGGAGCTTTGCAAATCAGCCTGCTGAAATCAAAGAGAGCTTCTAGTTGCATTTGAACTAGACCTTGGAGGAGGAGTAAAATATCATGGGAGAGACAAAGGGGTCAAGAGCATCCAGGCAGAAGCCAGGGGACAAAGGCACAGAGATGTAAAGGTCATGGCTGCTTTCCTGTGGGTGTTGAGGTGCTATTTCCCCAAGTGCATTTCAAGGAATACCAGTTTCATGGGTTATTAATAAGAGAATAACCAAAAGTATTTTCTGGACAGGCAAATTTGGGAAAGTGAAAAACTATACACCACAGAGGACCAGAACTCAGGCTCTCGGGTCACAAACATCTGACTTCAGATCCCTGCTCCACCCCTTAACTGCCATGTGAACTTGGACCCATTCAATCATCAGTTTCTTCATCTGTTAAGTGAGGATCATTATATACATTCTTATGGGGGCATTTTGAGGATTTAATTAGGGAATTCATGAAAAGGGCCTACTATCAACGTGTCTGGCATATATAAGAGCTCCATGAATTTTAGTTATTCTTACTAGCTATTAGATACTGATTTCTTTACTGCAGGAATTCTCACATGTTTTAGTTCCTTAACATGTCCTCTGTCTCTCCATGAGTGGGTCATTAGACTCTAATGTTTTCCAACTTGTTAGAATATGAAACCACTTCTTTTCTCCGAAGAGTATCACACAAACCATGCAACTCGGAATGCATGCTGGAAAATGATTGGGTTGGCCCAATGAGTTGAGGCTATGTGGTCTTCAAGCCAATGACGTTTCCTGAGATTTAATTGAAATTTATCAATATCCACCAGTCACTTCACGAATTATCTTCCATATTTCTATGAAACAAAAGCCCCCAAACTGGGATTCTCCTGTCAAAGGAAATTGACTTTTTTCTTAAAACTATTGTCAATTTTTAGAAGGAAGAGAAAAGTAACAGCAAAGCAAATTCTTGTCCGTCTTGGCTTTCACACCCAAAAGGCCAACCTCTGCCTATGGTTTGAGGGCCTGTGTATGGAGGGCAAAGCAAGGGCACAAGCTAAGATAAAACATGATCCCACCTTCAAGGAGTCATCAATTGGGTGGAGAAAATAAAACGTGTACTCTTATGTCTAAAATGCAAAATTAGGTTTACAAGGAAGGCTATAAGAGGGGTTCAAAGTGAATCAGAATTCAGAGAAAAGGAGACCTTGGGTCCCTGGAATAATCAGAGTAATAGGTAACATTCTTTGACATATACCAAGTGTAAGGAATTGTGCTAAGTACTTTACAATATGATAACCCATGTGTACTTTATAAGGTTACAAGGTGGGTGTTGACTTGCCCATTTCACAGATGAACAAACTGAGCCCTAGAGAAAAGCAGTAACCTGCCAGAAGTCTTCCAGGAAGTAAGGGGCAGAGTATGGTCTCAAACTCAAGTCCCTGTGCTGCTCTGTATCCCTTACCCAGGAAAGACTCTTCAGAGGAGATAATGTGTCACTTGGCCTTGAAGAGTGGATGAGGATTAATGGGAGGGGAATTTCAGGCAGTGAAAAGAGTATCAACAAAAGTATGAAAGAGACCAATGTGGGGAGTAGCAGGAAAGCCGCCCTGGTAGAACAAAGGGTGTGCAAAGATAAAGAGGGAAATGAGCTCAAAAGACTTGGTTGGATCTTAAAAGTTTTCACCACAAGAACAAAAATTTATAAGTATGTTTGGTGATGGATGTTAACCTGACTTATTGTGGTGATTATTTCACAATATATACAATTACTGAATCATTATGTTGTACACCTGAAGCTAATATAATGTCATATGTCAATCGTATCTTAATTTAAAAATAGCAAAAAAAATTAAGAAAATTCTAAAAAAGAAAATGTAGGAAAATGCATTAAGTTAGAAAATGTTAGAAAATAGTGTTATATTGTTATAGAAATGTATAATGAATAAAAAGTTATGTTATTTTCTGGAAAAATTAAAAAAAGACTTGGTTAAAAAAAAAAAAAAAAGGCGTGATTGGAATCAGATCCTAGAAAGCCTTGAATGCCAAACCACAAAGTTTGGATTTTTTTTAATGGAGGAATCACTAAAACTTTGTAAACAAGAAAGTAACGAGAACGTAACTCCCTGGTGGTTTATTAGAATAATAATTTAAGATGATTAATCGGTCTGTACAGCAGGGGCAGAGACTAAACCTCCAGTTAGGAAGCGTTGTTTGTCCAGGTGGGAGACGGCAGTAGTTGGTGCCACAGCAGCTAAGGGATGAAGATGCCCATTGGACCCAGTCTCCTAAACCTCCTACACCAAAGCCTTGACTGTCATAGTGGTCTTTCAAAACAACAACCTTGAGGCCTCACTAAATCCAGATTTAACCCTTAAGATGACAGGGGGTGGGAATGGAAGGTCCAAGAGGAGCTGGTTGACCTCTGAGAGCCTTCTCAGCTTTCAATCTCCATGGAGGTAAAACTCTAAGCACTTTTATGGAAATCACTAACCATACAGTTCCCTATTCCATCACCAGTTTCCAGACTTCATATCAAACAGGCATATTTCCCAAAGAACTTCAGAGTCCGCAAAATTTTTATGAGTTTACAGCTATGGCAATTACATAACAGTGGTAGCGGCATGCAGTGATTGGGGGATAGTGTATTTTAATATATCCCTTCAGGGGAAATTTTTATCCATCCTCTTGGCTGTCTGCCTTTTGCAAAATCCAACTGTCTACCTCTTGTGACTGAAAACTCTTCCTGCAGTGCGATACCACATCAGGATCTTGTGGTGCTTTGAATGACAGTTATTCATGCAGGGCTCGTATGACTTCCGCCAGTTCCCACATAGGGTGAGTTTCAGAGAGTATGAATGAATCCATCTTTAGATTTTCCAGTGCCTTACAACTATAGTAGGTCTGAATCAATCTACAAACACAGGTCTGCAAGAAATTTCATATTTTTCCATTTTATTTAATACAACTTAAATTTGATTCTAAGAGTTAATGGCAGCAGGAACTTTACTTTCAGAAATGATCAGGCTCCTACTCCCACAGATACCGATACCGGTGAGGTCTTCCTTCATGTCAGCTATGCCCACTTTTATAAATTGCCTGCCCCTTTGATGTCTGAGGATTCTGCTTTCCAGCCCTGCTTGGGAACTGGCAGTCACTGTCTAGCCAGGAACCTGGGGTCTGAGCAATCCTAGGCAGCCCTCCCCTCCGAGGTCTGGTCACACAGAGCGAGCGTTTCCACTTCTCACAGATCCACAATCCCTGAGCCCCAGTCCCTCCAGGTCTGGGGAAATGTCCCATCAAAGGCCCTGCATTCTCCCCTTTCCCACCATATACTCTTGGGCTTGGACTTTCAGAAAAGAAAGGAAAAAGGATTATTTTCAAGAAACTTCTGCTTCCTGCTCTGCCTATACAACCTTGAAACAAGGAAGCACAAAAAGCCAGGCAACATTCTTGGGATAAGTTGAGAGTGGAGAACACACACAAATAAATATTTCCCTAAGTTATTTTGTTGCATACCCAATAGGTATTCAATAATGGTCAGTGGAATGCATGTCCCAATAATTGATGAAATGGCTTCTCCAGAGTTGCTCAGTTTGCCACAAGAGTTTAGTAGAGGCTTTTTATTAAGAACCTACTATGTGCCAGTACTTTACATGTACTTACTATGTGTCCCCATTTTTCAGATGAGAGAGGTGAGTTACTTATCCAATGTCCTATGAGCACTAAGGGATGGAGTAGGTATTTAAAGTTGTTCCCATCTCTAAAACCCATACATTTTCCACCCTGCCACATGGACTCCTGGAAAGGATTCCTTATTCTCTAACAGAGCTCTGTTCTTGACTAATCCTTCAGTAGACATTTCCAATTAACATTTTTAAAATTTATTTAATTGAAGTAAAGTTGATATACAATGTTGCGTTAATTTCTGCTGCAGAGCAAAGCGATTCAGTTATACATATATATATATACATTTTTTCACATTCTTTTCCATTACGGTTTATCACAGGATATTGAGTATAGTTCCCTGTGCTATACAATAAGACCGTGTTGTTTATCCATCCGATATATAATACGTTGCATCTGCTAATCCCAAACTTCCAACCCATCCCTCCCACCCTCCTCCCCCTTGGCAACCACAAGGCTGTTTTCTATAACATTTGTTTTAAATAGAGATTTTTCCCACCATGAACATAGTGTGATTCTGTTTGACATACTGATAATCTCATGGAATGGCTTTTTACCCCATCTCATCACTCATCTGCAAGGCAGCAGAGAGGGAGACTTAATCCTATCTGAAAGATTAGAGCAAAGTAATGTGACTTGTCCAAGGCCACAGAGCTAGAAGGAAGCTCAAAGTCGAACATGCATTTGTCTGTCTCTGCCTCCAAGTCAAGGGGAAGAAGTTAGTCCTAATCAATCAAAAGCTAATTACAGGGCTTCCCTGGTGGCGCAGTGCTTGAGACTCTGCCTGCCAATGCAGGGGACACGGGTTCGAGCCCTGGTCTGGGGAGATCCCACATGCCGCGGAGCAACTGGGCCCGTGAGCCACGACTACTGAGCCTGCACGTCTGGAGCCTGTGCTCCGCAACAAGAGGCCGTGACAGCGAGAGGCCCTCGCACCGCGATGAAGAGTGGCCCCCACTTGCCACAACTAGAGAAAGCCCTCGCACAGAAACGAAGACCCAACACAGCCAAAAATAAATAAATAAATAAATAAATAAATAAATAAAATTTAAAAAAAAAAAGAATAGAGTCTCTTTAAAGATTCACATCAAATAAATGGCTCAAAAAAAAAAAGAAAAGCTAATTACAAACCAGTATTAAATATTTACACTTTTAGTGCCTTCTCATACTACCAATAACAGAAAACCATAGCTGATGTCATTGCTTTAAAACGCATCCTGCCAGATGGAGACTAATGATATTTGAGAGCTGTCATTAAAACTTTAGCTGGTGGCCTTGCCACCTCAAAGCAGCTTATTCTCTTAAACTGGTAAGTGATTGTTTCAGTTTCTTTCTTCCATCATTAATTTTTTTAGAAAAGACTTCTTAGGAATAATTTTGACCCCCGGCCACTCTAAAATCTAATTTAACATCAGTAGAATCTCAGCTTAGGGATTCTTTGAATTACCAACCCATTTTATCACAGGTGTTCATATCAGTTCCTCAGATCATTAGCAACCCCTCTTTTCTTTCACAATAAAGGCCATATTCCTTGGCATGGTCATAGGGGGGCTTTGAAAACCTGTCTCTTACCCACCTTCCTCTTTCCCTGCACCCCTACTGCTCCCCTGCACGTATCCATGTACCCATGTACACCAAATACCACAGACTAGGTGGTTTAAATAACAGAACTTTATTTTCTCACAGTTCTGGAAGCTAGAAGTTTAAGACCAAGGTGCCATAAGTTTGATCCCTTCTGAGGGCCTCTCTCCTTGACTTGCAGATGGCTGCCTTCTTGCTGTGTCCTCACGTGGTTTTTCCTCTGTGCAGAGCATCCCTGGTATCTCTCTGTGTGTCCCAATTTCCTCTTCTTATAAGGATACCAGTCAGATTGGATTAAGGCCCATCCTCAGGGCCTCACTTGAACTTCATCACCCCTTTAAAAGTTGGTATCTCCAAATAGTCACATGGTGAGGTACTTCAACGTGTGACTTTTGGGGAAGCCCAATTCAGTCCGGAACAACCCAAAAGCTATGCACAGTGAAGTCTTCACAGTTTCTCATGCATCCCTTTTCTCCATATGACATAGGTCTAAAGAATTGAGTCTATTCCCTTGCCTTTGTATAAATTATGTTGAGCCATATACAACTGCTGGCCTTCAACCATTCTATTACCTACAAAAAATGGCAATTTAATATAATTCCAATATAATTTAGAGACTTAAAAACTCTCATTTCTTGAAAACAAATTATGTGTGGTGTCCTTATAATATTACAGAAATTGTTGGTCATCCTCCTGTTTGTCCTTGAGTCTGAGATAAAATGGTCTCCAAAAAGACTTTGAGAATTTGTCCACACTACAGACCCTACCTTCAGCTTCAACGCAAGCCATAGCAAAAAGCTCATACTTAATAAAGCAGCCTCTTCCATTAAAATACCACTGGTCACCAGAAAGTTCTTTCTTATGTCAGAATCTGGCTCTTTTTAAATGGTTCTCCCCTGGTCCTTGTTCTGCTTTTAGCAGTAGCAGGAAGTCCACCTCTTTCCTCTGGCTTCTTAAATATTTAAAGACCATCACCACCTCCCTTCCTAACTCTCTCTAGGGTATCCCTGGACTTGCAGGGAGGAATTTCCCCAGACACTATGTGGTTCACCAAAAATATTCATGCCTCTCTTGAAATGACATCTATACCTGAACACCAGATACCAGATGAGTTTCACATCTAGTGCTAGCTCCATATCAATTTCCTGGGATGGATCACAGCTACACAGAGCCCTGTAGTGAGAAAAAATCTGAACCCAATCTAAGGTTAGCAGGAAAGAACGTAGAGTTTGATTAGTGATGCCCTAGGGAGAAGCAGATACTCTCCAGAGCTGCACTAACTACTACTCTGGATACTGTCTGACAGCCTAGGGCACAGGGGAGCTATTACTGTCTGTGATTTAAATACTCTATTTTCCTTAATGCTAAATTTGCATCAGCTTTGCTAGTCAGCCAATCTCATAAAAACAACAACAACAACAACTAAGACACTCAGATTATTCTTTAACTTAGTTACAGCAAAGCCTATTTTCATCCGTGCTGTGGTGCTGCTTTTCTTCCTAGTTAACTAAAAAAATGAAGAATCTGGAACTGTGATCTCCTTTTGTGGCAGTTTCAGTCCTAACCCTTCCTGGTTGTGTGATTGTGGGCAAGTTATTTGAATGCTCTGAGCCTCTGTTCATCACTGAAAATGAGAACAATAAGTACCTACTCCAGTGGACCCATTGGTATCTTAAATAAGATATTATGTGAGAAAAATTTGCAAGTCAGAAGGTGAAATACAAATACTAGTTAATGTTAGGAGCCTGCTAGTTTTGGCTGGCCAGCTAATTTTTGACCTCAGCCTCTCTGTCTTAGGGGATTTCTTCTCACTGGACAAACTGACATCTAGTAGGAGATTAGAAACAGAAGTACAAGCAAGAGGAATGGACACACACTAGATACTCAGTGAATGGACTTGCACGTGAATGTAAACTCGTCAAGGGAACGGATTCCGGCCAAGATGAAAGTGTTTCCACCATGTTGTCAAAGCAAAATGATGAGTGAAATCCAGAGTGCCTCTCCCTGGTTGTTTTGATTATTCAAGGCCAAAGATGTTTGGTTTGGGATGATTTGTGCTTTCCATTTGCTTACACAAATCTACATTGCTGGCCTAATGCTTTTGCCTGCGAAAGAAAATATACCCATTTCTCTGGGTGTTGTCAGCAGCATATTAGCGTAGCTCTGCACCATATACTGCATCAGGGGCGACAATCCTAAATCTACAGGACCAAGCTGTTGCGCATGAATGAATAAGCATGTGGCAGAGACCCAGGAGGCCGGAAACCACACTCTCCACCTAACATGGGCAGTCACCACCTGCTCCAGTGGGGGGTGTCCAGGCGCAATGTGACGCTATGGAGACAGATCTTCAGATTTTTCAAGAAAAGCCACATAATCTGGATCTTTATGTGACATGTTCCGATCTGAAAAACACTTGCTGCGTTTCTGACCTATAGAAATGACAACGTCATATGGTTCAACCTAATATAATCTAGAGACATAAAAACTGTTCCCATTTTCCTGCTATGTGGGAAACCTCAGGAGCCCTCACCCTTCAAAAAAATTTCTTTTTTTTGCACACACACACACTATTAATAACAGTAGCTAATACAGAGCACTTCCTACACAGAGGTATACATCTAGATAAACCCTCATTTAATCCTCCCAACACACCTGTAAGGTTGGTACTATGTTTAATCCTATTTTACAAATGACACCCAAAGCCCCACCATCAGTTTTTAGTGACACATATGTACGTGAATACATGATCCCCTTGCCAACAGAGCCTGAGTCCTTCTGTCTCTTGAATTTCAGGAAGAAAAGTAAAATGTATTTTACTGCCCGTGTGCCCAGAGATGGGCAAGGTGGGGTGAACAGTGATTCTCCTGGCCGCTTCTGCTAACTTTAAATCTCCATATGCCTTGTGTTAGTCCACTAAGGCTGCCATAACAGGATAATACCACAGGCTGGGAACTTAAACAACAGAAATTTATTTCCTTGTGGTTCTGGAGGATGGAATTCCAAGATCAAGGTGCCAGCAGGGTTGGTTTCCAGCCAAAACTTCCTTTCTGGCTTGCAGATGGCCAGCTTCTCTCTATGTCTTCACATGTCAGAGAAAGAAACAGAGAGAGAGAGATCTGGTGTGGTGTCTCTTCCTCTTCTTACTTTTTAATTTAATTTAATTTTTTCTGATATCTTTATTGGAGTATAATTGCTTTACAATGGTATGTTATTTGCTGCTGTAAAACAAAGTGAATCAGCAATATGTATACATATATCCCCATATCTCCTCCCTCTTGCATCTCCCTCCCACCCTCCTATCCCACCCCTCTAGGTGGACACAAAGCACCGAGCTGATCTCCCTGTGCTATGTGGCTGCTTCCCACTAGCGATCGATTTTACCTTTGGTAGTGCATATACGTCCATGCCACTCTCCCAATTTGTCCCAGCTTACACTTCCCCATCCGTGTGTCCTCAAGTCCATTCTCTATGTCTGCATCTTTATTCCTGTCCTGCCCCTAGGTTCTTCAGAACTATTTTTTTTTTTTTATATTCCATATATATGTGTTAGCATACAGAATTTGTTTTTCTCTTTCTGACTTACTTCACTCTGTATGGCAGACTCTAGGTCCATCCACACCACAAATAACTCAATTTTGGTTCTTTTTATGTATGAGTAATATTCCATTGTATATATGTGCCACATCTTCTTTATCCATTCATCTGTCGATGGACACTTAGGTTGCTTCCATGTACTTCTTATTGTAAATAGAGCTGCAGTAAACATTGTGGTACATGACTCTTTTTGAATTATGCTTTTCCCAGGGTATATACCCAGTAGTGGGATTGCTGCATTGTATGGTAGTTCTATTTTTACTTTTATAGGAACCTCCATACTGTTCTCCATAGTGGCTGTATCAATTTACATTCCCACCAACAGTGCAAGAGGGTTCCCTTTTCTCCACACCTCTCCAGCATTTGTTGTTTGTAGATTTTTTGATGATGGGCATTCTGACAGGTGTGAAGTGATAACTCATTATAGTTTTGATTTGCATTTCTCTAATGATTAGTGATGTTGAGCATTCTTTCATGTGTTTGTTGCCAATCTGTGTATCTTCTTTGAAGAAATGTCTATTTAGGTCTTCTGCCCATTTTTGGATTGGTTTTTTTGTTTTTTTGATATTGAGCTGCACGAGCTGCTTGTAAATTTTGGAGATTAATCCTTTGTCAGTTGCTTCATTTGCGAACATTTTCTCACATTCTGAGGGTTGTCTTTTCGTCTTGTTTATGTTTTCCTTTGCTGTGCAAAAGCTTTTAAGTTGCATTAGGTCCCAATTGTTTATTTTTGTTTACATTTCTATTTCTCTAGGAGGTGGGTCAAAAAGGATCTCGCTGTGATTTATGTCATAGAGTGTTCTGCCTATGTTTTCCCCTAGGAGTTTACAGTGTCTGGCCTTACATGTAGGTCTTTAATCCATTTTGAGTTTATTTTTGTGTGTGGTGTTACGGTGTGTTCAAATTTCATTCTTTTACTTGTAGCTGTCCAGTTTTCCCAGTACCACTTATTGAAGAGGCTGTCTTTTCTCCATTGTATATTCTTGACTCCTTTATCAAAAATAAGGGGAACATATGTGCATGGGTTTATCTCTGGGATTTCTATCCTGTTCCATTGATCTATATTTCTGTTTTTGTGCCAGTACCATACTGTCTTGATTACTGTAGCTTTGTAGTATAGTCTGAATTCAGGGACTCTGATTCCTCCCACTCCATTTTTCTTTCTCAAGATTGCTTTGGCTATTCGGGGTCTTTTGTGTTTCCATACAAATTGTAAAATTTTTTGTTCTAGTGCTGTGAAAAATGCCACTGGTGGCTTGATAGGGATTGAATTGAATCTGTAGATTGCTTTAGGTAGTATAGTCATTTTCACAATGTTGATTCTTCCAATCCAAGAACATGATATATCCCTCCATCTGTTTGTATCATCTATTATTTCTTTCATCAGTGTCTTATAGTTTTCTGCATACAGGTCTTTTGTCTCCTTAGGTAGGTTTATTCCTAGGTATTTTATTCTTTTTGTTGCAGTGGTAAAAGGGAGTGTTTCCTTAATTCCTCTTTCATATATTTCATCATTTGTGTAGAGGAATGCAAGAGATTTCTGTGCATTAATTTTGTTTCCTGCTACTTTACCAAATTCATTGTTTAGCTCTAGTAGTTTTCTGATAGCATCTTTAGGATTCTTTACGTATATATCATGTCATCTGCAAACAGTGACAGTTTTATTTCTTTTCCGATTTGGATTCTTTTTATTTCTTTTTCTTCTCTGAATGCTGTGGCTAAAACTGACAAAACTATGTTGAATAATAGTGGTGAGAGTGGACAACCTTGTCTTGTTCCTGATCTTAGTGGAAATGGTTTCAGTTTTTCACCATTGAGAATGATGTAAGCTGTGGGTTTGTCATATATGACCTTTGTTACGTTGAGGTAAGTTCCCTCTATGCCTACATTCTGGAGGGTTTTTATCATAAATGGGTGTTGAATTTTGTTGAAAGCTTTTTCTGCATCTATTGAGATGATCATATGTTTTTTCTCCTTCAGTTTGTTAATATGGTGTATCACATTGATTGCTTTGCGTATATTGAAGAATCCTTGTATTCCTGGGATAAACCCCACTTGATCATGGTGTATGATCCTTTTAATGTGCTGTTGGATTCTCTTTGCTAGTATTTTGTTGAGGATTTTTGCATCTATGTGCATCAGTGATATTGGCCTGTAGTTTTCTTTCTTTGTGACATCTTTGTCTGGTTTTGGTATCAGGGTGATGGTGGTCTCATAGAATGAGTTTGGAAGTGTTCCTCCTTCTGCTATATTTTTGAAGATTTTGAGAAGGATAGGTGTTAGCTCTTCTTTAAATGTTTGATAGACTTCACCTGTGAAGCCATCTGGTCCTGGGCTTTTGTTTGCTGGAAGATTTTTAATCACTGTCTCAATTTCAGTGTTTGTGAATGGACGGTTTGTATTTTATATTTCTTCCTGGTTCAGTCCCAGAAGGTTGTGTTTTCTAAGAATTTGTCCATTTCTTCCAGGTTGTCCATTGTATTGGCATACAGTTGCTTGTAGTAATCTCTCATGATCCTTTGTAGTTCTGCAGTGTTGGTTGTTACTTCCCCTTTTTCATTTCTCATTCTATTGATTTGAGTCTTCTCCCTTTTTTCTTGATGAGTCTGGCTAATGGTTTATCAAGTTTGTTTATCTTCTCAAAGAACCAGCTTTTAGTTTTATTGATCTTTGCTATTGTTTCCTTCATTTCTTTTTCATTTATTTCTGATCTGATCTTTATATTTCTTTCCTTCTGCTAATTTTGGGGTTGTTTTGTTCTTCTTTCTCTAATTGCTTTAGGTGTAAGGTTAGGTTGTTTATTTGAGATGTTTCTTGTTTCCTGAGGTAGCATTGTATTGCTACAAAGTTCCCTCTTACAACTGCTTTTGCCACATCCCATAGGTTTTGGATCGTCGTGTTTTCATTGTCATTTGTTTCTAGGTATTTTTTGATTTCCTCTTTGATTTCTTCAGTGATCTCTTGGTTATTAAGTAGTGTATTCTTTAGCCTCCATGTGTTTGTATTTTTTACAGTTTTTTTTTCCTGTAATTGATATCTAGTCTCAGAGCTTTGTAGTTGGAAAAAATACTTGATATGATTTCAATTTTCTTAAATTTACCAAGGCTTCATTTGTGACCCAAAATATGATCTATCCTGGAGATGTTCCATGAGCACTTGAGAAGAAGGTGTATTCTGTTGTGTTTGGATGGAATGTCCTATAAATATCAATTAAGTTCATCTTGTTTAATGTATCATTTAAAGCTTCTGTTTCCTTATTTATTTTCATTTTGGATGATCTGTCCATTGGTGTAAGTGGGGTGTTAAAGTCCCCTACTATGATTGTGTTACTGTCGATTTCCCCTTTTATGGCTGTTAGCATTTGTCTTATGTATTGAGGTACTCCTATGTTGGGTGCATAAATATTTACAATTGTTATATCTTCCTCTTGGTTTGATCTCTTGATCATTCGTAATGTCCTTCTTTGTCTCTTGTAATAGTCTTTATTTTAAAGTCTATTTTGTCTGATATGAGAATTGCTACTTCAGCTTTCTTTTGATTTCCATTTGCATGGAATATCTTTTTCCATCCTCTCACTTTCAGTCTGTATGTGTCCCTAGGTCTGAAGAGGGTCTCTCGTAGACAGCATATGTACAAGTCTTGTTTTTGTGTCCATTAAGTCAGTCTCTGTCTTTTGGTTGGATCATTTAATCCATTTACTTTTAAGGTAATTATCGATATGTATGTTCCTATTACCATTTTCTTAATTGTTATGGGTTTGTTTTTGTAGGTCCTTTTCTTCTCTTGTGTTTCCCACTTAGAGAAGTTCCTTCAGCATTCATTGTAGAGCTGGTTTGGTAGTGCTGACTTCTCTTAGCTTTTGCTTGTCTGTAAAGGTTTAAATTTCTCCGTTGAATCTGAATAGATCTTTCCTGGGTAGAGTAATCTTGGTTGTAGGTTTTTCCCTTTCATCACTTTTAATATGTCCTGCCACTCCCTTCTGGCTTGCAGAGTTTCTGCTGAAAGATCAGCTCTTAACCCTATGGGGATTCTCTTTTATGTTATTTGTTGTTTTTCCCTTGCTGCTTTTAATATTTTTTCTTTGTATTTAATTTTGGTAGTTTGATTAATATGTGTCTTGCCATGTTTCTCCTTGGATTTATCCTGTATGGGACTCTCTGTGCTTCCTGGACTTGATTAACTATTTCCTTTCTCATATTAGGGAAGTTTTCAACTATAATCTCTTCAAATATTTTCTCAGTCCCTTTCTTTTTCTCTTCTTCTGGGACCCCTATAATTCGAATGTTGGTGCATTTAATGTTGTCCCAGAAGTCTCTGAGACTGTTCTCCATTCTTTTCATTCTTTTTCTTTATTCTGCTCTGCAGTAGTTATTTCCACTACTTTGTTTTCCAGATCACTTATCCGTTCTTCTCCCTCAGTTATTCTGCTATTGGTTCCCTCTAGAGAATTTTTAATTTCATTTATTGTGTTGTTCATCGTTGTTTGTTTGCTCTTTAGTTCTTCTAGGTCCTTGTTAAACGTTTCTTGTATTTTCTCCTTTTTATTTCCAAGATTTTGAATCATCTTTACTATCATTACTCTGAATTCTTTTTCAGGTAGACTGCCTATTTACTCTTCATTTGTTTAGTCTGGTGGGTTTTCACCTTGCTTCTTCATCTGCTGTTGTGTTTCTCTGTCTTCTCATTTTGCTTAACTTACTGTGTTTGGGGTCTCCTTTTTGCAGGCTGCAGGTTCGTAATTCCCATTGTTTTTTGTGTCTGCCCCCAGTGGTACGGTTGGTTCAGTGGGTTGTTTAGGCTTGCTGGTGGAGGGGACTGGTGCCTGTGCTCTGGTGGATGAGGCTGGATCTTGTCTTTCTGGTGGGCAGGACAGCATCCAGTGGTGTGTTTTGTGGTGTCTGTGACCTTATTATGATTTTAGACAGCCTCTCTACTAATGGGTGGGTTTGTGTTTCTTTCTAGCAGGACAGGAGTACAAGCTCTTCCTCTTCTTATAAGGACACATGTTCTGTTGGATCAGGGCCCCACCCTCATAACCTCATTTAACCTTAATTACCTCCTTAAAGGTCCTACCTCCAAATATAGTCACATTGAGGATTGGGGCTTCGACCTCTGCATTTGGGGGGTGGGGACACAATTAAGTCCTTCTCACCCAACCTCTTCTACAGATAATCAGCCTCTCCTGCCTTTTTCTCTTTTCCACCCTTACCCTTAGACTTCTTCCCACCCAGCCCACGCCATTCAGCCATTTCCCTCTTTCTACCCTATTCTTTGTGTCCTTCAGTTCATTATTCTACACAGCTTCTCTTTTCTCACTTTCTGTAACCTCCTCTTCATGCATTCTCCTCCTATTTCTCTCTTCCTCTACTTTCTCAGCCTTTCTCTTTCATCCCAATCATCACCTTCTCCAAAGTCCTCTCCCCTCTCTTCATTTTCCTCTTGTCCTCTTCTCCACAACAACCCTTGAAGTCTAAATTCTATTTTTTGTTTGTTCGTCTTTACACTTCATACCCTGTAGGATGTACACCCCCATAACTGGAGTGCCCCAAGCAGTGCCTGGTACATAGTAGAAACCTCATAAGTGTCAGAATGCCCCTTTTACACAAGATTTGAGGCAAGTTAAAAGAAATGTGCAAAATGAAGCAATTTAAGTGAAAATTAAAAAGTCAAAGCCCTGAGGCAAAAGGGAAACAAAATATGTGAACCACAAGACCCAATTTGGTTACTGTGATTGAGCGTGAAATTTCACTTCCTGGAAGCCAAATGCATAGTCCTTTCAGACTTAAAGTGACCCATGTATTCTCTGGTGTGCTGGGGTAAAGAAAGTACTGGAGGAGAAGAAATGAATTCCTTTCCTCTTGCCCTGACCCGGGCAACTGTTTTCTCCATATCTCAGCTTTCTTTTCAACAGTTCATTAATCTCTCACTGGCTATCCAGTGTTGTATTATGTTTAAAGCTCACTCAAATCCTGTTTAGAATATTGTTTTGTGTAGTAAAGAATGCAAATCTTATAATGAAGGCAATTTGTAGTTGAGGGTATTTCTAGGAGGTTGCTAAAGGAAATCCGCAGTATTGTCAGTGTCGTGTCAAATCCAGAACTCACAAAGCAGAGCCTGCGATATTTTATTTGTAGACAATCAACTAGAATGTATAAATTATTACTGGCAGATGATTATAATTCCGAATCCCTAACACTAATAAAAGGAAACCCAGAGCATCTTGATAAGAATCTTTTTGTTTTTGTTTTGTTCCTGGAAGTCAGTAGAACAGCAGTTGTATGTGGTTATATTAGTCTCAAGATACTTAATTTGCTGACCTTAGTATTTCAGAAAAAAATTTGTATGTATTATATTTGTGGGAAGCAAAAATAATGGTTTGAGATTTTTATCAAATATGGAGAGTAGTTATGTATGAAAAAAAAAGTTTATTGAATGTGGCTTCAAGCAACAGCTGTGAAGTTCATGGGAGAAAAATATCAGATAAAGGAAAGAAGGAAGGGAGGAAGGGAGGGGAGAAGGAAGGAGGAAGGAAATGTTTCTCTGAATCTTTTTCTACTTTCCCCTATAGATACTCAGTTTCCTCATCTTCCCTTACATTGTACTCTTTCCTCTTTTCTGTCACTGTCACCTTCCCTCTGAAGCCTGCAGAGAAAACTGTATCTCCATCTCAGACTACTCCTTCTCCATGAAAACCTAGTCCTTTATTTTCAATACTTTCTCCTGAACATAGAAATGTAACCATCATCACAGATTTTCTGTATTGTTACTGACTCAGCCATTATCCCAAAATATGCCTAAGGCTATCACTGTTATACTAGACTCTGGACACCACATGCCAATAGGGCCATTATCAAGCTGAAGTAGAGGTAGCTTGTGCGACCAGAGGATGAGAAATATTAAAACCAAAGTACACAAACAAGGATTGCAAGGTCCTACCCTGGAGATGGGAAAACTAATGGGAGATGTGAGTATGATTTCAGGTATTTGAATGTCTCCCTCAAGTAAGACTTTGGAAGCAATTCTCCAAGATTTGGCATCAATTACTTAGGATTCTAATCCAGAGAGGATTTGACCTGAGTTAAAAATCACAGTTTTGTCATTTTTCTAGGCTTGTGCCCTTGGGGAACTAACTCTGCCCATCTCCATTTCTTTGATGTGAAAAATGAGGATAATAGTATCCATCTCATTGAGGTTGCTATGAGGATATACCATGGTGCTCAATCAGTCATAGCTAAGATTAATATTCCTGGTACTTCTGTTGAAATGCAATAGAAGAGAAAGCATTAGATACACAGGGTTATTGTTTGGATCATAAAGCATAAGATTTTCTTTCCTTCCTTCCTTCCTTCCTTTCCTCATTCTTTCCCCATCGTATCCAGCCATACCTTGAACCTGCATTCGGTAAGTTTTCTGATTAACCACAAGTTGCAGATTTCCTTTAGCAACACCATAGCAAAAACTCTAACTATAAATTACCTTAACTGCAACACTTGCATCCTTTATTACAGAAAAACAGACTGTAAGAACAGGATTTGAGGAAGACCCCAAAAGAAATTCAGAAGATGTGAAACAGAGCTTTGCAATATTATATAAATAAAAGAGAAAGAGAGTCTTAGCTGTGGTTCTCAACCCTAGCTGCACCTTAATCATCAACAGGGGAGCTTTGAAAAAACCTAAAGCTCAGTTTGCACCCCAGACCATTACATCAGAATCCCTGATGCTGGGATCCAGGCATAAATAATTTTTAAAGCCCCCCAGGTGATTCTAATATACAGCCAAGGTTGAGAACTGCTGTTTTAGAGGAAGTTACTAGCCAATGGTGTGGAAAGCTGCAGAGTTGACGAGGCTGGATGTGTACACACTGGTGTGAGCACATCGATAATTTTCTAAACTCTAGAGAGGCTTTTCAGGAGAGCTGTGGGAACAGAAATCAGACTTGAAAGGAAGAAGTGAGTGGCTAGGAAGAGTCTACAGCAGGCGTATCTTAATCCTTCAACAAATATGGTGGAACACCGAAGGGAAGAGTGAGGAAGACAGCGTGAGGAGTTAGCAAAAGCAAAACAAGTTATTTCTAGAATATGGGAGACCTAAACATATTTGAACCAAAGCTGAGTCTACCACATCTTGTACACTTCCAAATTAAATTTGGGGAAATAGTGAAAAAATGTTTGCACTGATCAAATAGATTTCATCTTGACGATTTCAGATACATCACAGGCTCTTGACCAGTTATGCCCTCTGCTTTATGTCTCACCACTCCTTTCATTTTAACTGCCATTTGTTCCATTTTCTGCTGTGTGTCAAATATGTCGCTTGATGGCCGCTCTTAATCCTCACAAAATCCTGTAAAGTGGCTGCCTCCCATTTTACAGATGAGGAAACTTTTCAGATGAGGAAATGAGATTCAGAGAGGCGCCGTGGTTTTGTCCAGAGTCAATAAATGACAAAACCAAGATTCGAACTTGAGTCTCTATGACCCCAAAGCCCACAGTCTTTTTACCCTGCCCCTATGCCTCCAGATAAAGCACAAATTCAATCCTTGGAGAGTTGCGTGCTTCCTTCAAAATCTGCCAAATGACAAAAACTATGCCGTGAAAGGTGGTGTCCTGGCTCCAGGACCTCTGGATAAAATGAATGAAAAAGTGAAAATGTATCAGAGGCTGCAGAAGGGCTTGAGCAAGGTACAAAGCATTTCACAGAGAGGTGGGCATGAGGTCTGTCATCATTGACACAGATGCCCAGGAAGATAGTGGAGGGGCAGCCAGAATTGAGGTTGCCCACAGCAGACACTAACCTGAAAACGCTCCATGCGCAAGTGCAGCGGGGTTTGGACAGCAATGGTCATTCTCAACATCGTTCCTCTCTGCCATCTGCCCATGCCTTCCTCCTTCCGTGGATTTATCATCCTTGCTGACTTCTACCTGCCAAATCATCCAACTTGTGCCAGTTCATTTGGCCATCTTCTCTTGCTCAAACTGAATCTCCACGTCCCTTGATTATCCCTGAAAACTGATTAGTATCCATTTGCAAGCAATGTTTTCCTCCTAGTACGTCCAGGTATATAGGGTCCAGAGGGCTGTTTGATTTCTGGGATATTAGCTTAGAGGAGAATGAAATTTAATAAAAAAGTATGAGTTCCAAATAGCTGCATCATCTGTGTCAAAGAGATGATTTCCATTTGGGCTGCCATCTGTAGATATTATTATCAGTTATCCCTTATACTCAGATGGGGGAGTGAGCAAAACATTATTTTTCCTTCCAATCAAAAGGCCTGGAAATTGCTGATGCAATGTCCACATGAAAGAGCCAGAGACATTTTGTGTTGCCTTTTTAAAACATATTTTAATATAATATTTTAAAAGAAACTGGCCAGCAAGTTCATTCCAGGACAAGTTTTAGACTCTTTGAGAATCAAGTTGGGTAAGAACATAACAGAGACTGTTTAGTTTGAACAGAAAAATTGCCAACATGCCCATAAAAGGAAGGATCGGCTGAACATTTTCTTTTGGCTCTTATTTTCAGATTTTCTTCAAAAATTAGTCCAATAAAAATTCAAGAGAAGCCATGCAATACACCTATGAAATACAAACACTTCAGGTAGAGCTTGTATCTCAGACCAAAATCAGTCCAGGGAATTTGTGGTAATTTGGACAAGCTTCCTGTCTGTGATGTCCCGGATTGATTACAAAATTCATCAAAAGGAAAGCTGGGGCATTTGCTAAGTGCCAATTTTGCCTTACACATGCCAGACACAATAATGGATGAACATTATCTCATTCAGTCCTCCCAGTTTCCCCTTCAGAATGGTATTAGTCCCATTTACCAAGAAAGAAAAAGAAATAGAAAATGTGGCAAGTGTATGGATAAGATATGAGTTGAAGCACAGATTGAGACTACTATTTATCCAAATTGTGTTTGGATCAGTGAATGAATGAATCTTGGAAGGTAACAAAAAAGAAATATATTATATAGTGAGTTGATAAGCCTTGTATTCATTTCAACACTTGGAAACTGGAAGCCGATGTTTTGTGTGAGTCTAAAGCTTCAGTCAAGGGACATCCCAATATTCGTGGATCTCCATGAAGAAGCACCACCATCTCCTCCTCCTCCACAGCAGTTTCTGTGGTCGGCTAGTTAAGCAAACTTAATCTTCATCACAACGCACTTTCCAACTAGGGAAAATGAGAATCAGAAGTCTTAAACATCAAAAGAGAGAAGGTTGGACTGGGTCTTGAAAGGATACAGACCCACACACCCAGTGGAGAACAGAAAAAAAAAAAAAAAAAGAGAGAGATTTGCAGATGGAGTCCTTGGTGAAGGCCAAGTATCCCTGTTTGATCAGAGAAGAATGTTCCGGAAGGAAAGTAGTGAGATGAAAGTTAGATAAGGGTTGGAGAAGGTTCAAGCCGTGAAGGACGCAGAATACAGGAGAGGTAATTTTGACTTTATTTTCAAGGAACTGGGAACACATCAAAGGCTTTCGAGTGAGGGAGACAAGAAGGAAACAGAGTTTTAGAAGGATTAAGCTGGCCATGGTTTGGAAGAGAGACTGGAAGTGGGGAGACCAGCTGAGGAACTTTCCTCAGAAGAATTCCATGACACTCAAGGCCATGGCTGTCGGGAGGCTCTGCATGCCATTTGGGCTGTGCTGCGTGCTCTTTGGATGAGGCAGGCATCTTTAGGCTGTTTGTGCTCTGTCCAATGGGCTCCTGTGGAATGGCCTAATTCCTGTGGCCTTTGATGTGGAAATGTCATCCTGACAGTGATGAGCGAATTCCAGGAACCCTTCCAGCAGAGAGCACCTACTAAAGAAGGGGGCCCCCACTACCAGCATGTTGACCTTAGGAAGCAAGGAGATGGCGATGAGAAGCAAGCTGCTTGGGGGAAAAAATGTGCTTGCCTCTTAGAGAATTGTTCCCAATGCCCTAGAACACAAATTTAAACTACGACCCCAAAGCAGGAATGGCAGAACGTGAAGGGCTCACTTGAACTTCACACTTAAAGAACAATTTTCCATAGAGACATTGTTGCCTCACCCCACGCCTGCTCTGCGCCGCTGGATCCTCGCTTTTATCAGAGCAATCTCCAGAGTCCATTGCATTAGGAACATCCTAACCAGACCTTGCTTTTCGTGGGCAGTGGGTCTGTGCATCATTCAAGAAGACGGTGTGGGAGAAGAGGCTGGAAAAATAAGACTGCATCTCAGCTCACTTAGACATCTGATCTTGGGCAAATTCCTTCGGCTGCAGAATAATCATAAAAACATGAGGATGAGATGGAGAAATAAGATTGCATCTCAGCTCACTTAGACATCTGATCTTGGGCAAATTCCTTCGGCTACAGAATAGTCATAAAAGTATGAGGATGAGATGGAGAAATAAGATGGCATCTCAGCTCACTTAGACATCTGATCTTGGGCAAATTCCTTCGGCTGCAGAATAGTCACAAAAGCATGAGGATGAGATGAAATAATAGAGATGACAGCATTATACTCAAAGTAAGGGGCTGACTACAGAGGTCAGCATGATCATAAATCAATGTCTCCAGAGCCAAGCAGGAAATGCAAATGAATGCAGTGGGCTGAGTGAAGACCTGAAAACCAGAGCTTCCATGCTCTGGTACCAGTTTCTCGGCCACCCTCAATTTACTTCCCAATGTTTAAATAATAGCAACTAATTCAGATCACCTGTAAAACCCCAAACAAAGTAGTGGCTCAAATTCGGCTGCCAGTTTGCAGACATGGACTGGCTGCTTGCAAACTGTTATGCTCAAACCCCAGTTCTGCTGCTTTCTTGTTGTGTGTGTTAGACACGTCTCACACCTTCTCTAAAGCTTACTTTTCTCATCAAAGAAATGTGGATAAGAAGGGCAATGTAGAGGGCAGTGCTGGAGATTAACTGAGATCATGTGCCCCGGGCTCAGCAATCTGGAGGTTGGAGCTGGGGGATGGAAGCCCACCCCCCCCAGCTCTGCCAGACATTAACCCTTTAGTTACTGGTCTGCAGAGAAATCTGCTGGGTGGGAGATTGGCACAACAGCTTTCACCAAAGTCCTTCATACATTTTTCAGTCTTCTTAATGCTCAGTAAGTGTCAACAGTTATTTTTATTAACTGAAGTATAGATGATTTACAATGTTGTGTTAGTTTCTGGTGTATAGCAGGTATACATATATATATATTTTTCAGATTCTTTTCCATCATAGGTTATCACAAGATATTGAATAGAGTTCCCTGTACTATACAGTAGGTTCTTTTTGTTTATCTATTTTATATATAGTAGTGTGTATACGTTAATCCCAAACTCCTAATTATCTATCCCCCACTTTCCTCTTTTTTTTTTTTTTTTTTTTGGCTAGACAAGACTTTTATTGGGTACAAGATGATCATTTTTGATAAAGAATTATAGTAGAGATCTTAAATTAAGATAACAAGGCTCAAAGAAGTTTGGTCAAAAGGCCAAAGCAGATCCAGACTTGCCACCTGCCTTGGAATATGGGATTATTACCTGTTACCATTTCTCTGCAGTGCTTCAAGATGCTACTTGTTACAGGGCTTAAGAAGCAACTATCCCCTAAATAATGGTACCTGCCTCAGAGGGTTATTATGGAGACTGAATAAATACGAAATAGTGCCTGGCATATAATAAGCTATTATTGAAGGCCCGGGGAATCCTATATTGCTGCTCATAGCTCTTGCTTGTCTGAATATTGGAGGGGTAGGTAGGCTGGGGTAGCCATGTCTGGAAGGTGTCTAGAAGGGGACCACATGATATACAGAAGGATTCTCAGTCCTGCATCTGCCTTAGCTTCAAGAGCCCAGGAGGAATCTACCTTTGCCCCACTGACAACCCTCCCTCAGGACAATGATATGAGGACAAGAAAGAACTACCCTTAAATCAAGGATAGAAACCCAGGGAAGCCACGAGGTGCCCAGCACTGTGCTTTTGACACAGAAAGCCCTACCCTATGAACACCAGCGCTTGTGTTTGTCTCCCCCTCCCCCTTTTAGTTCCAAAGCTACTGAAGTCTATACCTCTGACCTTTTACAGAACCAGTATCAGGCATTTAATCAGAAGAGGCCAAGCTTCAGGTTTTCATACAGCCCTCCCAGTAGTGTAAAAGTAAATGTCAGTAATCTCATTGGGCTCTTAACCTGTAACCCAGCCTATAGCATAAATTGCAGTGCCTTGGCCAATACTGTAGTAGGTCTTGCTCTTCTCCAGATATGGTGAAATGAAACACCTTGCTTCAGGTCCATTCCCTGTATCTACTTGCATTTCCCCTCAATATAATTTCCTGATTCTGAGGCAGCTCTCACACCTCATTTTCCCCTAAAGAGGGAAAGCAAAAAGTAAATTCCTCTTGCACTCAAAGGCTAATGCCCCCCAAAAATGAAGAATCAACAAGGTCTCAGCTCAAGTTTAATAAAACTACAAAAGACCAAAAGTGATACCCTACTACTATACACATCAGTTTGCCTGCCCCATAATACAGCTCAGGCCATTCCCTCCAGAGGAAGAAAGGCTGGTCTCCCCAACCCCTGCAGGAAAGGCCTGTCCTGTCCCACACCACATCTGGGCTGAGTGTAAGGTCTGTGTTTTAAGCATGACAATAGTACAAAAGACAATAGTTTTGTTCTCATGGCCACCTACTGCAGCCTGGCCCTAAAATGGCCCAGCGCTCACTTGTGCTTAGAGAAATATTCTTTGCTCTTCTGGACATCAGGCTTGATGGTATCACTGCCAGGCTTCCAGCCAGCTGGGCATACTTCCCCATGTTTGTCAGTAAACTAGAAGGCCTGAACTAGTCTCAGTGTCTCATCCACAGAACGGCCAACAGGAAGGTCATTTATGGTAATCTGTCAAAGGATACCTTTTATCATCAATAATAAAAAGGCCCCTGAATGAGATGCCTTCATTGGCCTTTAAGACCCCCATAATAGCACAGGGAGATCAGCTCAGTGCTTTGTGACCACCTAGAGGGGTGGGAAGGGGAGGGTGGGAGGGAGGGAGATGCAAGAGGGAAGAGAAATGGGAACATATTGTATATGTATAACTGATTCACTTTGTTATAAAGCAGAAGCTAACACACCATTGTAAGGCAATTATACTTCAATAGAGATGTTTAAAAAAAAAAAATTGATAACAATAAAAGAAAGTAAAAGATCAAAAAAAAAAAAAAAAAGACCCCATAGTCCTGAGCAATGGTGCGCTTGAGGTCTGATATCAAGGGAATGTTCACAGGTCTCAGTCCTCCTTGTTTCTTGGGTGTGTTGATCCATGCCAGGAGACAGAAGTGAGAATCCGCAGAAGCACCAATCACTTGGCAGTTGAGTTTCTTAAATTCTTCTGCCCTATCACTGAAAGCAAAGCTCTCCATGGGGCACACAAAGGTGGAGTCAAGAGGGTAAAAGAAGAACACAACATATTTTCCTTTGTAGTCAGATAGGCTGATATCTTTGAACTGACCCTCTGGCGTTACAGCAGTTGCTTTAAACGGGGGGCACGGTGCCCAATTTTGGCATTTGCTGAAGACATATTGCTATCAGCAGTTCTCACAGACAAACCACAGAGGACAGTCAGGAAGGAGACATGCCCCCTTTCCTCTTTGGTAACCATAAATTTGTTTCCTGTGTCTGTGAGTCTGTTTCTGTTTTGTAAATAAGTTCATTTGTGTCAGTTTTTTAGATTCCACATATAAGTGATATCACATGATATTTGTCTTTCTCTGTCGGACTTACCTCACTTAGTATGATAATCTCTAGTTCCATCCATGTTGCTGCAAATGGCATTATTTCATTCTTTTTTATGGCTGAGGAATATTCCGTTGTATATGTGTGTGTGTGTATATATATATATATATACACCACATCTTCCTTATCCATACATCTGTTGCTTTCATGTCTTGGCTATTGTAAATAGTGCTGCAATGAACATTGGGATACCTGTATCTTTTCAAATTAGAGTTTTGGTCTTTTCACAGCAGTTATTTTTAAGGCTCGTTAAGGTTCACTGCTACTCCCCATCCAGAAAGGTTTTCATGTCACTTGAAACTGTGCTCTATGTTAAGGGAGATTAAATAGGAGGAAAACACAGACCCTAACTATTAGAGGACAGACTATACTTAAATAACTCATCACAGAAAAAGGCAATGTCACTAGACTTGGGCTGTCCCTGACCCCTGACTTGGTTGGGTTTGGCCTCCTCCATCAAGGTCTGGCAGGTGGCATCATGGTCTGGCTCACTGAAAAGCCTCAAGTACTCCACTTGGACAGCCAGCTATCCTCTGAATAATCAGGGCTTTGGGATTGGGGTGGGTGACTTGGCATTTGAGAGTTGGGTTCTGTGAGCAAAAGGACTCCATCAGTCTTTTAAGGACACATATAGTCAATTCTTGCTGTTCACAGTAGCTACGTTCTATTTAAGGTCATTCCAAAGGCTGAATTAGCAAATTCATTTCTCCTAGGGGAAATACAAAGTTAGGTTCCTGGAAGTCTCTGGTCACAGCATTTTCAGCAACTGACCTACACATACCCTTGTGTTACATGTGTTTCTGTTTAAAGACACTTTAATACATATTGTTGATTCATTAGCATTGAATGCAGGCAACAGAAATGTAACTCATGCCTGAATGATGCTTATCTAACACACGTATTTTCTCCATAAGGCACATCACAGCCTTCTTGTGCACTTAGGAACACTAGACAGCACTTCTCTGCTTGGGGGCCAATTTAAACAGCAAAATCACCAACAAAAACCAAAAAGTGCAAAAAACATGACAGTACATAGACTATGAAACGGATACTTGTTTTATAGTACGAAAGCTGAAAGAAGAAAGTAAACCATAGCCTTGGTTGACCTCAGCTGGGAACATGCATGTCAGGTGACTCAAAGTTTTGCAGTTCTGTGCATATCCGCAAACGACCAGGAAAGCACTATGAGTATTGATTTGGGGGTTGCAAATAAATTTTAGCAAGTAGGCAAATTTGCAAATACAGAATTCACAAATAATGAGTATTGACTGTATCTAAAATTTATTCACACACTTAACATTTGCATTTAAACTCAGCCTGGCAGGACTCTGGTCAATTTCTATCAACTCAATTTATTTTTAAGATGTGTAAATTATTAACTAGCCCAGAGGACATCATGGATGTTGAAAAAGATAAAATGTTGCATTGTAGAATTGGTTTTTTCCGTTGAAAGGACACAGAAAACAACTGGAATTATCCCTGAGACATCTTACCAAGATACTACATCAGCCATTTGCATATTTCAGCATGAAATTGATAAAAAAAAAAAAAAAAAATCTTCCGCCTATTAAGGCAGACTCTTTTCCTGGGACTCCTACTAATTGATCCTAGCTCTGTCCTTGAGAATTACCCAGAACAGGGTCAAGCTTCCTTCCACACTGTGGTCTCTCAAATATCTGAAGATGCTACCAGTTCCCTCTTTCAAGTTGGCAATTTCCCGCATTGGAAATCCCCATTCCTCGTAATTACTCTAATTTCACCATCTTTGTTGCTTTCTTGGAACATTGTTTCTAATCTATCGGAAATTAACTGCCATGTCCTGCTTAGGCTCTAGAACGAAATGAGTAGCCAAAAGTTCTGCTGGTTAAGGTATCAATACACAATTTTACTGAGGAGTACCTTGGCAATATATGTGAAACTCTTTAAAATAAGCACATCCTTCCATGTCTTAAAGTTTATACTAAGGAAATTATTATGGACATGTGCTATAATTTAGTTACAGGGAATTCCCTGGCAGTCCAGTGGTTAGGACTCCATGCTTTCATTGCCAAGGTCTCAGGTTCAATCCCTAGTCGGGGAAGTAAGATCCCGCAAGCCCCGTGGCACGGCCAAAATTAAAAACCCACAAAAAAATAAAATAAAATAAAATTTAGTTTAGATGTTCATTACAGGGATCTTTATTATCCCAACATGTGGAAACACCCAAGAATAGAACAATATTAAAGAAATTATGGCACATCAATACAGCTATTAAAATGACAATGTGAACAAATCTACATTGACTTACATAGGTATTTATAAAATTGTAATAGAAAAGAAGATTATAAAAGAGTGGTTACAATCTGATTACATTTTATTAAAACATCCATCTATAAGAAAGGAAAACATTCCCAAGAGGTTAACAAAACTCTCGAAGTTTAGTTCAAAGTGTTTCCCTTCTTCTTTATCTATTTTTTTCTACAATAAGCTATTACATTCATTATTTAAAAAACACAGTTCTGTTCAGTGTTTTAAAAGATTACAATTAAAACAACCCTTTGTTAGTTCCCTATTGCTTTCAGGAAAGAGTCCAAACACCTGGCTTGGGACACAAGACTTCTTATGATTTTACCTCTTAGGTTCCATCACCTAACTGGCCTCACAAGTAATTTCCACTTTAGTCATAATGAGCCATCTGAAATATCCCCAGTTTTTATCCCTGCTTTCCACCTCACACCTTCTGCTTGAGATATCCTCTAGGTTTAGAAACTGGTTTGGGGAGATTATCCAGATATTACACAACTGGCAAAACCAGTCTTGGCTGCCTGTCTCCGAAACCCATGCTGCTTCCCCAGGATCAGAATGAAAAACTGACACAGTCAACCTGATACTTTTCTAGTTATCTTGGTGCCATATTTAATCTTAGCATGGGCAAGTGAATCACTTGAGCATTTACAAAGTTATCTGGAAGAGAAAGAAAACCCTGAAATACAGCCTATTCCATTGACATATATACAGAAGGTCAAAATGATTTCAAAAATGTGTTTTTTCTTTTGGAGAGGAATGGTCCAGGGTATTTGGAGCAATATTTTAGCCAGAGAGTAAAGCCAAGTTCGCCAATCTATGTCCTGTGTGTCAGATTTCGCTAATCTGACCCACTCTGACTTCTTCTCTTTCATTATAAGAAGTTAATATTGAATTTCAAAACCCAAATGGCATAAATAAATTCCAGATGTCTTCCCAAATTCCTAAATCTCACATTAGAATAAGGAGAATCTTTGCTGTATATGAGTAGAGGGTTACATTTTAATTCACTGAAAAGCCAAAAGGATCTCTGGGCAATTCTTCAGCCTTTATCTCACCAAGAAAACACATGAACTCTTTGGACTTTCTTTAGGAAATGAGTCCTCAAGATTCACAGCCCAGCTGTCTGACATATGTTCTGCTTTATTTCTCCCCTTAAGAGGTAAAATAACATCATCATGAAATGCAGGGCCCTGGAGCCAGGCTACCTCAATCTCAATCCAACTGGGAGATTTGGGGCAAGTCACTTAAACTCTCTATTCCTCAGTTTTCTCATCTGGAAAATAGAGGAATAGAGAGGGATAATCATAGTACCTACCTCACAGGGTTGTTGTGGAGATAAGTGACTTAATAATTTATTCAGCACAGTACCAGCCACACAGCAAAATGTTTGCACTCATTATTACCTAAGAGGTGTAACTATAGAGAGCTGATGGAGCCCATCTTAATGGTTAGAAATTATTTTCCCTTCTTCTCCTCCAGATAAAAGGGCTTAATCCAAGGCTAAGGAGGCTCTCATCCTTCCGTGAGTGATTAATAATCTAACTTCAGATCCCAGACCTTTCCCCTCAGCCTGGTCCAGACCCAGACTTACCTACCTGAGTCATCGTTCCTCAACCTTCTGCCTTAGCCATGCCATCCAACCAACTTTGCATCCAGGATAGCTCCACTTACGTAAATGTAAAAGCTCTGTCCTTGGAGGATTTGTGGATGCAGCTTCACACCTCCAATTAATTATAGGACATCATATATGTAAAACACCAAAGTGCCATAAGTGCTCAAAAAAATGTCATTTTTCTTCCTTTTTTCCCCACCGCCATTAATGACTGATGCCTACGTTTGCAGAAATATTTAATTATAACCATGCAAGACCTTCATTGCTCATCTTCAACAGAGAACTTACAGTCCATATATCCTTTAGCAACTCAGTTTCACACCTCTAGACCATGCATCCGTGCTAGAAAGCAACTAGACAAAGAGTGCTATTTCATACTTGATGTGTATTTTCACCTCTCAGTAACAATGAAAGCTTGTGTAATATTTTAGTACGTACAGATCCCTTTCACGTACATCACCTTACTTTTATATCAACTCTTTAGGTGGGTACTGACGTTGTTGTTTTTGTTATCGTTATCATCATAATTTTGCAGTATGGAAAACTAAAGCCTAGACCGATGAAAAGGCTTGCCCCAAATCCTGCAGCTGGTAAGTGATTCAGTGGGGATTTGAACCTGGATTCTCTGCCCTGAAATTCTTTGCTTTTCTTCTAGCAAATTTCACTGCTGAAGTTACAGGATTAAAGAGTGCAAGCCTTAAAAGAAGCCTTATGAATTCCTTGCTTGAATCACTTTCCATTGGATGTCCTTTTTTATTTTAAGCTCTGATTTTTGTTTTCTCTTATGTTGCCATGGTTGGCAAAATCAAGCTCAGCACAGTCATTCAGCCAGCTTGGAGCTGTTTCTGTAGGCTATCATGATTGTGTATTGGATGACTGGTTTAAAAAAAAAAGACATGTTTAATTGGTGTTTTCTTTCAAGCAGCATTTTGTTATATTGCAGCCAAATAATGCCTCATTTAGAAAGAAAAATGAACTATTCCAGAAAGTTTGTTCAAAGAGAGGCCAAATCTTTTGCAACCATGAAGTATTATACATAAATCTGAAAATAGTCCATATTGAGAACAAGGTGGGAAGGTGAAGTAGAGCTGTGCCAATCAAGAATGTCTGACTTCAAGGCTTCCCTGGTGGCGCAGTGGTTGAGAATCTGCCTGCCAATGAAGGGGACACGGGTTCGAGCCCTGGTCTGGGAGGATCCCACATGCCGCGGAGCAACTAGGCCCGTGAGCCACAACTACTGAGCCTGCGCGACTGGAGCCTGTGTTCCGCAATAAGAGAGGCCGCGATAGTGAGAGGCCCGCGCACGGCGATGAAAAGTGGCCCCCACTTGCCGCAACTAGAGGAAGCCCTCGCACAGAAACGAAGACCCAACACAGCCAAAAATAAATAAATAAAAATTTAAAATAATACAGACATACATTAAAAAAAAAAAAAGTGTGAATTAAAAAAAAAAAAAGAATGTGTGACTTCATGTATTATAACAGAAACTCAACTTCAGTGCGCTGGCTAAATAGGGGCTTGTGGTTCTCACCTAAAAAGAAGTGAGTTTGGAGGCTTGCAGTTAAGGGTTGGTACAATGGCTCCACAAGGTCATCAGAGACCCAGGTTCCTCTACCTTTCTGCTTTTCCACCTTGGTATATGACTCTCTTTATCAGGATCACAAGATGTCGAGTCTACATCAGTGTCATAACTGCCTTCTGCGTGAAGGCAAAATACAAAGAACAGAATCTGAACAGGTGACACCAGCTGTCTTTCCTCTTTTGGAAGTTTCCCAGCAACATCTTCCATCAACCTCTGCTTACATATTATTGTCCCTACTGGGTGGGTCACATGACCTTCACTGACCACAGGGAGTCTGGGAAGATGGGTATTTACCAGGTGCCATTGCTGCCCCCAAACAGATGAGACCTCTGTTAGTGAGAAAGAATATCAAAATCGGCATTGAGAAGCAACTAACAGAGTCTGCCAAGAAGACTACCATTCACTGGGGTCTTGCAATGTGCTAGACACAAACTAAAACAATGCTAAAAAAGAAAGAACACTATCCTTGCATTAGAAAATCACTTCCTAAAGAAAATTATACCCAGAGAGATGTGAAATGTGAAATGCATTTTTCTCAGAAGATCTCCATGTGGATTTTTCTCATGTGACAATGCCTGGCACAGAATAGACACTCAAAAATGGTTTTAAATATTTCCCTTTTCTTTGTCCTCTCTCGCAAAGGAAATTAGAAATGCAGTACCAGCTTCCCCTTGGAGTGCCTTTATATCTGCATTGTCTAATTGATCTTGTTTTGATCTAACTATAGCTACTGGTCTGGCCAGTGTGTCCATATCCCCAACCTCTGGCAAACACAGCACTGCTGACTTTGTTAGATCATGTCAAATTTTTCCTGCTTGATATATTCTCTATTTTTGATTTCCTCTCCAGAGCTGTAATGATATTGTTTCCACTTGCAATGTCATCAGCTAAGAAAGAAATAGCTTTTCATTTGGTTTTTATCAGCATCTTCTTTTGCTTAGCACTTAATAGGAGCTCAATGATATCCATTGAACAAATGAATCTCAGCTTCATCGTTCACCAGGTGTGTGATCTTAGACAAGTTTCAGACCTACCATGATGAGAGAAAGGAAATGCTTGTTTTAGAGATTTTTTTATCATGCTGCAGCATTATAGCTGCAATAGCTGATGACTATAGCCTGCCACCAGTTAGTGAGGGAGGGAAATTCATGCAAAAGAGATGCTCAGCAGATAGTGCCAAAGATATTTACTATAGAATAACATCCATCCTGTAACAAGACTCTTTTCTCTACCATTTGTTAAAATTAATAGACAATCCTGAATTATAATAGCCTCACATATAAAAAGTGCTTAAAAAATGACACAGGAACTTCACCAAATCCTACTCTGAGGTTTTTAGAGCATGTAAAGCACCACCATGGAAGGAAATGTTTTCTGAGCAAGCATCATTCTGTTACATCAGTGGGCAAGTGCATGGGATGCCGATGACAAAAGAAAATACCCAGAATGCTTATCTCACTGACACAACTGCATTATAAATGCATTAGGTTTGAGTTATGGGAAACAATTAAACAATCCCTGTACAGAGAGTAGAATGGGTAAAACACCTCTCCTTTGTCAAAAATTGAATCTCTTGATTGTCAGTGAAAACCAAAGCTGGAGTAAATTTGGAAATCTGATATGTGGTCGCCTGGAGGTTTATCCCTACCAAAATGTAAATTCACACCAGTGTTGAATGGGGTTTCCATCTTGCTTGACACACTTATGTATCAGACCTCTCTTCATAAAACATCCAGTGAAACTGGAATTTTGGAAGCAATAAGCAGGTGTTTGGCACCATATACAACTTCATACATAGGGTATGAGTCATAACCTAGTGTCTTTTCAAGGCATTTGTTAGATAGCAAAAGGTAGCTCTCAAGAGATTTCTTTTTGTCAAGCAGCATAAACAACTGGAAACATATTTGTGTACTTAAAAATCAAACAGACCTGGATTTGATTCCAGGACTGCTATCTAATAAATGTGCAGCACTAGGCATACTACTTATCACCACTGAGTTTTTTCCTCACCTGTAAAATGGAAATAATACTTAAGTTGAGCCAAGTGAAATTGCCATATTTGAAGTCAAGAGAAGTCAAATATTGGTGATTTCATATGGTTCGGCCTGTACCTGTTTCACAGGACTGAGTCCAGATTAGAAGACTAAGTCCATGTATGCCTATGAGTCACAACTCTACTGTTGCACGTGACAGGCACCCGACTCAAAGTAGCTTTAGAAAAAGGGAATATATATCAAATCACCACAATGTACACTTCAAATATCTTTCCCTTTTATTTGTCAGTTATACATCGATAAAGCTAGAATGTTTTTAAAAGGGGAGAGAATGCATTAACTCATGTAATTGGGCAATCTAGGAATGGTGCCACCTTCATGCATGGCAGGATCCAGGGGCTCAAATAATGCACTGTATCCTCACTCTCTCTCTCTCTGCTGCCCTACTCCCTTCTGTGTCTGTTGACTTTGTCAGGTATGGTGGACAGGATGACCAATGATAGTCTTCACCAGAAGCAAAAGGGACTGCTCTCTCCCAAAGGCTGTTTTTCTTATGTTACATGTTCAGCTAATCACTGTTTCCATTGTGTCAGGTGCCAACTACTAGGCTTGGTCCAGCCTGGTTGATTTTCTCACCTCCAGGGAGATGGCGGGAGCAAAGGGCACTATACATGAGACCCTGATTAGAGCCACAAAAGATAGTGAAGCAGTACCAAAAGAATACTGGGGTATTAGACAGGAAGGGGAAAAAAAGTCCACTACAGTATGTACAACACTTATTACAGATCCTGGCACACAGAAGATGTGCTAAAATTAGCTGAACAGTTTCCTACACTATAGTCAAAGGACATAAGACAAAGTGACCAACTTTTCTCAGTTTGCCCAGGATTATCTTGGTGTTAGCAATGTATAAGTCTCACACCCTGGAAAATTCCTCAGTCCCATGCAAACCTTCCTGGTTTACCTAACCTATCCCTGTTTTAAAACTGAAAGTCCCACGTTGGGGAATCCCCTCATTCCCAGGCAAACCAGGACAGCTGGTCACCCTGCTTAGAGACAGCACTTGTAAGTGTAAATCTTAACTGCAGTTGAGGTCTTGTTAGGTCAGTTTATTAGTTTGTTGCATCAATAGAAGATTGACATGCTATGGTACACCCAAAACCATCGAAATAGTAGGGAAATACTATTTCTATAGATAGTCCCATGGAAAAATGCATAGACCATGTGTTTTACTTAGAGTTACATATCTGCTCCTTTGCTTTGCCTTCCCCCTCTGTTTTCTTTGTTTTTATTTCAGTGTTTTTCTTTCTCCCTTTTCCTCTTTCCTTTCATTCTTTCCTTCCTTCCCATCTTCCTTCTCTCTCTTATTTTCTTCTTTATCTTTTCCTTTCTTGTTTGGTAACATATTCACCTTTCAAATAACATGTGATTTAGATTTGTTTGTGATCTTCAAAGGAGCTGTTATGTGTTGTTTGACTAAAACACACCAGCCTCACTAAATACATTTATAGTGGTTAATCCACCAAGTAAGTGGAAACTTCACTGTTGATTAGGACAAGAAGTGTATGTGCAATTACTGTGGGCTTGCTGAGTCAGCATGGTCATGATGCTGAGCATGAAGAATGAAAAAACTGGGGGGAAAAAAAGCAAAGCAAAGAAGATGGTGATGATTGTGAAATGAATAGACTGGAGACTGGAAGAACTTTAGATTGAATTCTTTCAAGGGACATTTTGGTTTAACTGTTTACATAGGGGTTGCACCTACTACTAATGGAAATTGCTGAGATTTGGGAACTCCTTCTTCTTTTAAATCAATATTATCATTAATTAAGCAATGTAAACCAGGAAATCCTTCTTGGTTACAAACTATGCTTTGAAGCCAGGCCTGCATTTGAATGTTTTCAATCAAAATCTTAAAATAAAATTAGAAAGAAAGCAATGTCTAGTCTTTGAAGGAGAGTTATCTTGAGGAAAACAGAGCCTTCTGAATTACACTTTGGTGAGGGATGAGAATTTTGCTGCCCTTATTAAAGTGCTGAACTTCTAAAGAAGTAGCTCCACTTTGGAGGCAAATTCAAATACTCCCTCATGACAGGGGTTCCATCCACAAGTCAGGGTCACATACTTGGGACTTCCACTACCTTTGGGTTTTCCAAATAACAGCATTCACATCAATTTCACAATTTTTGTCAATACATAGTACCACTTGTACCATTTATGCACAAATTTACTTTTTTAGACTAAGATGATGTAGCCAATGCAGTTCATTAGGGCTCATGCATAGCAGTGTCCTGAGAGCCCAGGCTGACTCTCAGACTCTAATGATTTTTAAACTTTTGTGGGAAGAAAAGTATTGTCACCCACAAGAAAAGCAGTATACTCTGGTGACATTGAAAAGGATTGGAGCCTCACTACCTGATTCTTATCTTGGTTTTACATTTCGGTAGCCTCGAGATTTTGGATAAGTGACTTTAATTTTCTATCCATGTGAGTGTGAGGATTAATTAAGACAACTCCTAGAAATAATCAATGAACAGTGCCAGCACTTAACAAATGTTAGTAAGGATTTCTTCTTAGTTCATTAGTAGAGAGAATGAAGGCTTGCATAGTCCTGTAGGGCAGACAGTTCATTTACTCTGGGAAAGCCAATTAAATGTGGAATGTAATGCAAAGATTAAATTCTGAAATAAGTGGTTTCAAGTCATTTCAATGCATTATGGGAAACAATTTTTTAAAAAATTTAATTTGAAACCAGAGGGCATCTCTGCAGAGGAGGGCACTTTGGGAGGAAATGTATCTAGCTCCTTAGGGACAAACAGTGTTATAGTGTTTGTTGCTAAATTGGCTTCCCCAAGACCAGATTTGTATCGCTTGTAGTTACTGAGTCAGAGGTAAGAATCCGAAGGGAAAAAAATGTATTTTACCAAGATTTTGTGAGTCTCTTTGCACAAGTTAAGCTGATTAAGTGCCCAAGTGAGAAAACACAGCCCAGAGTTAGGGAGAGTCTGATCTCCCCTTCCTCTGCAGAGAAGCCAGCCTCATTTTGCTATCACAAGGATTTTTGATAATTTTTTAAACATTCTATTCTATATATGATTATTTTGGGAATATAGGAAAGCTATTTTTAGTGTATTCTTTTTTTAATCTGGCAGCCATATTGAAGATATATAATTTCTAATAGCCTTTTAAAATGTGCTTGCATTGTTTAGGTGCACAATTGTATTATCTGTCAATAATAATAACTTTGCTTCCTCCAATCCAATTCCTATACCTCTAATTTTTTGTTTCCTGTGTCATCACATGTAAATTATTTTACCATCATTTAGGAACGATTAAAATAGTATTGTATTTTTGATCCACTATGATAAGGATGACTTTGAGAATATAGCAATTAAAAGCCCAAGAAATAGCTAAAAATCTGTTGCAGTAAATGATGTAATGTGACAATGCCCTGGGCAAAGACAATAGGTAAAAAAAAACAGATGGAAAAAAGTACCAATGAGCAATAATTTTTTTCATTTTTTTATTGAAGTATAGTTGATTTACAATGTTGTGTTAATTACTGCTGTACAGCAAAGTGATTCAGTTATACATATATATACATATATTCCTTTTTTATATTCTTTTCCTTTATGGTTTATCATAGGATATTGAATATAGTTCTCTGTGCTATATAGTAGGGCCTTGTTGTTTATCCATTCTATATATAAAAGTTTACATCTGCTAACCCCAACCTTCCATTCCATCCCTCCCCCAACCCCCTCCCCCTTGACAACACTAGTCTGTTCTCTATGTCCATGATCCTGTTTCTGTTTCATAGGTAGATTCATTTGTATCATGTTTTAGATTCCACATATAAGTGATATCATATGGCATTTGTCTTTCTCTTTCTGACTTACTTCATTTAGTATGATAATCTCTAGTTGGCATCTGTGTGGCTGCAAATGGCATTATTTCATTCTTTTTTATAGCTGAGTAGTATTCCATTGTATATATGTACCACATCTTCTTTATCCATTCATCTATTGATGGACATTTAGGTTGTTTCCATGTCTTGGCTATTGTGAATAGTGCTTCTATGAACATAGAGGTGCATGTATCATTTTGAATTATAGTTCTCTCTGGGTATATGCCCAGTAATGGGATTGCTGGATCATATGGTAATTCTATTTTTAGTTTTCTGAGGAATCTCCATACTGTTTTCCACAGTGGCTGCACCAACTTACATTCCCACCAACAGTGTAGGAGAGTTCCCTTTTCTCCACACCCTCTCCAGCATTTGTTATTTGTAGACATTTTAATGATGGCCATTCTGACCTGTATGAGGTGGTACCCCAATGAGCAATATGTTAATCGAGTAAATAAATGTAAGAAATAAAACTTAACTACAGGCTTTAAATATGAGATAACACCAGGAAATTATCCATCATACCAGTCAGGATTCAGTTAGGTAAAATCACTCTAGGTAGGGATTCAAGATGAGAATCAAAGCCTTAAACAATCATTGAAAGAACTATAGAGAATCTATACGTAGGATCAAATTTCATTGACCTATACAACACGCAAAGGAATCCATGCAAAAACTGCTAAAATCTGAATAAGTCCTGTAGTCTAGTTAATACTATTGCACTGATGCCAATTTCCAGTTTTGATCTCCTATTACAGTGATGTAAGATGTCACCCTTGAGGAAGGCTAGTTTTTGTTTCATTTGGTTTTTATGCAATTTTTCAACTTCCTCTGAATTAAAATTATAATTATAAATTATTATTATATATTAATTAAGTATAATAATATTATTATATATAATATTAGTATATTATATACACTAGTTGATTCATGTATAATTATTTCTAAATAAAAAGTTTTTTTTAAAAGGGGCTGTAGAACCAACAATTGAAGAAAGAACATACTGTTTTGCTGGAAACCCAGAAGTGCAGGATTGCTAGGAAGCCACACTAATGTGTGATTTACAGGATCTCACATAGAAGCCCCTGTAAACCTTGCATCAGTTGACTGTTTTCATGCTGCCTGAAACTGCCACCAAAGAATGTCCTCTTAGTCCTTTCTGCCTTTCACCTCCCTGTGAGTGCCCTCCTTGACTGGCTCTGATCAGGGACCCTGACTGCAAGGGATTCTGGGAAATGTTGTTCCAGGCTCCCACTCCCTGGTCTGTAAGAGAGAGAGTAGAAAGGTCCAGGGATGGATGATGCCAAGCTGAAAACATATACCCCAGCTCACTGATATTTAACAGATACTATAAATTTATAATCTAGTCTTTGAAAAGGGGATTAGAAGAAGGAAATTAGACAAAATTTTCAGTTTATATATAAAAGACATTCTTAAATAATTCAGTTTCCCAGCATAATTCCCTGGTATCTCTTCCAAGCTATCTTCATCTAAAATAATTTATAATAAGCAAGTTTTCATAGGATTTTTCCAGTTTTTAAAACAATTCCACATGAACTCTCTCACTGACCCACCAAACAATGCTGAGGAATAGATAATAATGAAAACACAAAATATTTATCTAACTCTTTTATTTATAGTATCACATTTCCTTGCAACCCACCAACAAAAGTGTGCTCCTTGTAGTTTTCTGAAGAAAAAACACCATCTTTTCATGTCTTCGTGCATGTGGTTTCTTTAGCTGAGAATGTCTATCCCTGGTAACAAATTCCTCCTGGCAGGCCCTATACCTCTTCATACCCTGTCCCACCAAGGTCTTGCTTCCTCTCTTTCCTGAAAGAGACTGAGTCTGACGGGATATGAACAGGCATCCCCATCGTGCAGAGAGCCAGGCTGTGCTGCCCTTGCAGGAGTCCAGAGGTGGACAAGCAAGCCAGCAGGTGTGACACAAGATCTGTTCCTCAGCTACCCCTCCTTAGTCTAAGAACTCCATCCTTGATCAGCCAAATCTAGAACCCCCATGCAAAATAACAAGGAGAAGAATAAAATTGGTGGTATGCAGAGGACTTAATAAAGATTCCAATTAGATGGCTCTCTCTCTCAGGCATATATGTGCCAGTCACATGACTGTAAAGGAATCTGTTAGCCTCTTTCTACTATTTATTTTCCTTGGTTCACCTTTTCCTACCCCGCCCTTCCTTCCCTGTAAGTCCTCTTGTTAGTGGTCTAATTGCTGCAGACACTTCAGTGGGAAAAACATCCCTGCCCTCAGGGAGTCTACAAACCAGTAGAAAGACAAACATTATACAAATTATCTTAGAAGTATTATAGCTATTGTAACAACTACTACAACTGTGAAGAAACATTTATGAAGTTTTACAAAAGGAAAAAAATTATGAAGGGGGAGTATAGGATAATATATAAGAGAGAGCAAGAGAGAGGTAAGGTAGGTGAGGAGCAGGTCAAACAAAGCTTCCCTGAGGAAGGAACACAAGTTGAGTTTGAAATGATGAGAAAAATTTATCAACATAAAGGAGGCTGCGAAGAAAGCAGGGAGAGAACATTCTGGGCAGGCTCTCCACAGCTGTCAGCCTAAATTCAGTGAGGACCCCAAGGGAAACCACAGAGATCCCTCTACCCCCTTTGCCTTCTCAAAGTGCTGTGGTAACAATGTCCTGCCTCAAGGCAACTGAGCTGGGAATTAGCAGGAAAGATAAATGGAGGTTCCTGGCTCAGAATCAAGGAGAGAAAAAGAGGTGGAGGCAGAATGTGTCATGGAAAGAGCAGAGCTTTGATTACCACAGTTTACATTTGGACACAGCCCCTTATTGGCTTTGTGACCTTGGAAAAGGAAATACCGACTATCATAGTTGTTGTGAAGATTGACTGAGAAAAGAAACAAGTAGGACCTTATGCCCAGTAAGGGCTCAATAAATGTTAGTTCTCTTCTCTCACTTTCTCCAGGTTCAATATGGACCGAATTTGTGTCCCCCCCAAAATTCATATGTTGAGACCCTGACCCCCAATGTGAATGTATCTAGAGATAGGATCTTTAGGAGGTAATTAAGGTTAAATGAGGTCATAAGGGTGGGGCCCTGATCCAAAAGGACTGTGGCCTTATAAAAAGAGGAAGAGAGAAAGAGATCTCTCCTTCTCTTGTGAGCAGACACAACAAGAGGCAGTCTACAAACCAGGGAAAGGGCCCTCCTCAGAACCCGATCATGTTGGTTCCTTGATCGCAGGTTTCCAGCCTCCAGAACTGTGAGAAGATAAATTTCTGTTGTTGAAGCCACCAGTCTATAATATTTTGTTATGGCAGCCTAAGCCGACTAAAATGAGGCTCACTTAGAAAATTGCTCTTATAGATGATCAAGTGCAAATCTTAATTGCAATGACATTTAAAGAATAGATTTATGAAAGGGCAAAGGAAGTGAGTGGAATAACTAAACATGAGCTGGTTTGGGGCTTGAGCATTTTCAAAAATGAGGCTGACCTCAATTCATTTGGTGTTTGGTTGTGACGACTTCCAAAGCAAAGATCCAGTCTGTGTTAAGACTTCTGATGCTTTTCCATGTGATTGAGCAAATGTTTTCTCCTTGTTTTTATTCTTACTGTTGCATGAGAAATGGAAAGTCACTTAAACCCTAAGAAAACCAGTAGTGGCCAGCATGGGGAGACAAGTGCCAAGAGATGGGATGACAGGGAAGAAAGGTGAAATATACTCCTTAAAAGGAGAAGAACAAAAAGCCAAGGACCCAGGATCTCAGGCACTAAGGGTTGTGAGCCAATGTCACAGAAGAAATGGGAAGTGATAGTTGCACCACCCCATCAACAATGTGTTCTGTGTGAAGTGCTGTGCTGAGTGCTGGCAAACACTGCTTTCCAGTTTCAAAGCCTGCACAGGCTGATAAGCACCATCTCAGTGAAGACCTCATTTGAATTTCACCACAGCAAAAGGAGGTGAGCACAGCAGGACAGGGATCATGTCTCCAGGGATGACACTGTGGTTTGGAATATTTAAATGGGGCTCCCTTGGCTGGTAAGTGTTAGACGCAGAGTGGCCAAGCCTTGATTTTCTGATTCCAGACCCGGAGTCCTTTCCATAGCAAATGTCAAGCCTTGCTCTACCTAGTCATCTGATCTTGACCTAGTTTTCCAAGGTCAAAGTTTTCTCCATGCCCCATACCATTTTCCAACCAATATTTTCCTTTTCCCCCAAGGTCACTTGATGTCTTCTTCTAGCACAGAAAATAATGTTGGTGGAACATGAGAATGGAAAAGAGAAGAGAAGTGTGTAATTTGGGCCAGGTGGATAAAAGTCCATCATATAGTGTAATTGCTTTCATCCTTGATGACGCTTATTCATAGAGATCACCATATTGTATGACCAAGCAAGGAGAGCTATTATTAGGATTCCCATTTTGCAGCTGGGTAAACTGAGACACAGAAGAATTAAGGACAGAAGTATCCAGTGCAAGGTGTCCTAACGATCAAGAGCCAGACCTCAAAATTTTGTGTCTGTCTCCACCTACCTGTAGGGGACAGAGTTCTGGTTTGACTGCCAGGAGGCCTTTTGGTTCCAATCCTTCCCCTCATGGCCTGTGTGATCCTGGTCAAGGCCTGTCACCCCTCATCTTGATCTTCTTCCTCTGTAAACTGAAGGGGCTGGATGGCCTGGTCTCTAAGAACATTCTCTGAAGTGGCTCATGAGGAAACAATCACGACCTGCCCTGAAGACCCATCAAAGGTGCCCCCGATTTCCCCCAGCAAGAAATATAAGATGCCGTTCAACTTGAATTTTACACTTTTAGAGCAAATATTGTCTAGACTCTTTGTGCTGTTTCTCAAGTGTGATTCGGGGAGTGAGTCAACAGATAGAGGAGGAGATTTATTTTTGTTTGTGAGGTTCATAAACCCTTCTTTCAGGCTCGATCGAACCATTGGGAGGTCTGTGTAGGCCGTGGCATCTCCACACAGCGTGGGCCTGGCTGGTTCCTCTCCCCCTGCCTCTGCTCGGAGCCTGGGAGGATGCTTTTGAAATGAATCAGGAAATTACTTATCAATCTGAAGCCCCAAAGAGCTATGAGTCCTCCTCACTGCCAAAGGGAGGGAGATTTCAAGTGAAAGCTCCACATCTGTGTGCAGTAGAGTTCAAAGACTCAAGCTGTTGGAAGGTCTTGCAAGCGATGTAAGTAAATATCCCTCTCTCCCGATTGAAATGAAACCTCTTCAGTCTTTTTTTCCTCCCAGAGATGAGTCGTTTGGCTCACGCTGGTGTTACTCTTTCTCTGTTCTTCTCTGAGGTTTGGGGGTGTTTACTGACCTGGACTTTCTCAATGAAACGTCTCCTCTGGGGGCAGCTCATGTGGAACAGAAGAGAGAAAGCAAAAGTCAGAATCTGCTTTGCTTGGGTTAGTTTTGAAAACAGCCCTTGACTTGGCAGATACGCTCTCTCATGGCTCTAGATCCATAAACAAGAGGAGTGAGAGGCTGATGTGCACACTTGTGGGAGCAAACAAAAGGGGCTCCGTCACCTCCTCTGAAAAACAGAATGATCATCGAGTCAGTGGCTACATAATTCAAGTTGAAGGTTTTTCCTTTGTTTTGTAGGCTTTAAATAGAGGAAAAAGAAAACATTAAAGCTCTTACTGTCCTGCAGAGATTTCCTTGTAGCAGTATAAACCGTGCGCTCAATTTACTTTTGGTTAAGGGTGCTGATTTACTTACTGTTTATTTTATTAAATGAATGTGCCCATAACTGCACATAACTTTGGAAAAGACAATGCATTCACTGCAATATATGTATGAAAATATCTAGACTGCATTGGTAAAACTACGAGTTTGTATTAATAGTAATTCTATGAATGGATTGCATAGTTTCATAAATAATGCATTGTTCTAGAACATGTGTCTTTTACGAGTATTGTTTTTTAACATCTTTATTGGAGTATAATTGCTGTACAATGGTGTGTTAGTTTTTGCTTTATAACAAAGTGAATCAGCTATACAAATACACATATCCCCATATCTCCTCCCTCTTGGGTCTCCCTCCTACCCTCCCTATCCCCCCCCTCTAGGTGGTCACAAAGCACCCAGCTGATCTCCCTGTGCTATGCGGCTGCTTCCCATTAGCTATCTATTTTACATTTGGTAGTGTATATATGTCCATGCCACTCTCTCACTTCATCCCAGCTTACCCTTCCCCCTCCCCGTGTCCTCAAGTCCATTCTCTACATCAGCATCTTTGTTCCTGTCCTGCCCCTAGGTTCTTCAGAACCATTTTTTTCTTTTTCTTTTTCTCTTTTTAGATTCCATATATATGTGTTAGCATATGGTATTTGTTTTTCTCTTTCTGACTTACTTCACTCTGTATGACAGACTCTAGGTCCATCTACCTCACCAAAAATAACTCAATTTCGTTTCTTTTTATGGCTGAGTAATAGTCCATTGTGTATACGTGCCACATCTTCTCTATCCATTCATCTATCGATGGACACCTAGGTTGCTTCCAGGTCCTGGCTATTGTAAATAGAGCTGTAATGAACATTGCGGTACATGACTCTTTTTGAATTATGGTTTTCTCAAGGTATATGCCCAGTAGTAGGATTGCTGGGTGGTATGGTAGTTCTATTTTTAGTTTTTTAAGGAACCTCCACACTGTTCTCCAAAGTGGCTGTATCAATTTACATTCCCACCAACAGTGCCAGAGGGTTCCCTTTTCTCCACACCCTCTCCAGCAATTATTGTTTGTAGATATTTTGATGATGGCCATTCTGACTGATGTGTGGTGATACTTCATTCTGCTTTTCATTTGCATTTCTCTAATGATTAGTGATGTTGAGCATTCTTTCATGTGTTTGTTGGCAATCTGTATATATTCTTTGGAGAAATGTTTATTTAGGCCTTCAGCTCATTTTTGGATTGGGTTGTTTGTTTTTTTGATACGGAGTTGCATGAGCTGCTTGTAAATTTTTGAGATTAATCCTTTGTCAGTTGCTTCATTTGCAAATATTTTCTTCCATTGTGAGGGTTTTCTTTTCATCTTGTTTGTTTTCCTTTGCTGTGCAAAAGATTTTAAGTTTCATTAGGTTCCGTTTCTTTATTTTTTTTCTTATTTCCATTTCTCTAGGAAGTGGGTTAAAAAGGATCTTGCTGTAATTTATGTCATAGAGTGTTCTGTCTATGTTTTCCTCCAAGAGTTTTAGAGTGTCTGGCCTTACATTTATGTCTTTAATCCATTTTGAGTTTATTATTGTGTATAGTGTTAGGGAGTGTTGTAATTTCATTCTTTTACATGTAGCTGTCCAGTTTTCCCAACACCACTTATTGAAGAGGATGTCTTTTCTCCATTGTATATTCTTACCTCCTTCATCAAAAATAAGGTGACCATATGTGCGTGGGTTTATCTCTGGGCTTTCTATCCTGTTCCATGATCTATATTTCTGCTTTTGTGCCAGTACCATACTGTCTTGATTACTGTAGCTTTGTAATATAGTCTGAAGTCAGGGAGCCTGAAACCTGCAGCTCCATTTTTCTTTCTCAAGATTGCTTTGGCTATTCGGCGTCTTTTGTGTTTCTATATAAACTGTGAAATTTTTTGTTCTAGTTCTGTGAAAAATGACATTGGTAGTTTGAAGGAGATTGCACTGATTCTGTAGATTGCTTTGGGTAGTATAGTCATTTTCACAATGTTGATTCTTCCAATCCAAGAACATCGTATATTCCTCCATCTGTTTGTATCCTCTTTAATTTCTTTCATCAGTGTCTTATAGTTTTCTGCATACAGGTCTTTTGTCTCCTTAGGTAGGTTTATTCCTAGGTACTTTATTCTTTTTGTTGCAATGGTAAATGGGAGTGTTTCCTTAATTTCTCTTTTAGATTTTTCATCATTAGTGTATAGGAATGCAAGAGATTTCTGTGCATTAATTTTGTATCCTTCTACTTTACCAAATTCATTGATGGGCTCTAGTAGTTTTCTGGTAGCATCTTTAGGATTCTCTATGTATACTATCATGTCATCTGCAAATAGTGACAGTTTTACTTCTTCTTTTCCGATTTGGATTCTTTTATTTCTTTTTCTTCTCTGATTGCTGTGGCTAAAAATTCCAAAACTATGTAAAATAATGGTGGTGAGAGTGGACAACCTTGTCTTATTCCTGATCTTACAGGAAATGTTTTCAATTTTTCACCATTGAGAATGATGTTGGCTGTGGGTTTGATATGTATGGCCTTTATTATGTTGAGGTAAATTCTCTCTATGCTTACTTTCTGTAAGGTTTTTATCGTAGATGGGTGTTGAATTTTTTCAAAAGCTTTTTCTGCATCTATTGAGATTATCATACGGTTTTTCTCCTTCAATTTGTTAATATGGTTTATCACATTGATTGATTTGCGTGTATTGAAGAATCCTTGCAATTTCTGGGATAAACCCCTCTTGATCATGCTGTATGATCCTTTTAATGTGCTGCTGGACTCTGTTTGCTAGTATTTTGTTGAGGATTTTTGCATCTATGTTCATCAGTGATATTGGCCTGTAGTTTTCTTTTTTTGTGACATCTTTGTCTGGTTTTGGTATCAGGGTGATGGTGGCCTCATAGAATGAGTTTGGGAGTGCTCCTCCCTCTGCTACATTCTGGAAGAGTTTGAGAAAGATAGGTGTTATCTCTTCTCTAAATGTCTGATAAAATTCACCTGTGAAGCCATCTGGTCCTGGGCTCTGGTTTGTTGGAAGATTTTTAATCACAGTTTCAATTTCAGTGCTTGTGATTGGTCTGTTTATATTTTCTATTTCTTCCTGGTTCAGTCTCAGAAGGTTGTGCTTTTCTAAGAAACTATCCATTTCTTCCAGGTTGTCCATTTTATTGGAATACAGTTGCTGGTAGTAATCGCTCATGATCCTTTGTAATTCTGCAGGTTCAGTTGTTACTTCTCCTTTTTCATTTCTAATTCTGTTGATTTGAGACTTCTCCCTTTTTTTCTTGATGAGTCTGGCTACAGGTTTATCAGTTTTGCTTATCTTCTCAAAGAAACAGCTTTTAGTTTTACTGATCTTTACTATTGTTTCCTTCATTTCTTTTTCATTTATTTCTGATCTGATCTTTATGATTTCTTTCCTTCTGCTAACTTTGGGGTTTTTTGTTCTTCTTTCTCTAATTGCTTCAGCTGTAAGTTTAGGTTTTTTATTTGAGATGCTACTTGTTTCTTGAGGTAGGATTGTATTGCTATAAAGTTCCCGCTTAGAACTGCTTTTGCCGCATCCCATAGGTTTTGGGTCGTCGTGTTTTCATTGTCATTTGTCTCTAGGTATTTTTTTAATTTCCTCTTTGATTTCTTTAGTGATCTCTTGGTTATTAAGTATTGTATTGTTTAGCCTCCATGTGTTTCTATTTTTTACAGATTTTTTCCTGTAATTGATATCTAGTCTCATAGCATTGTGGTCAGAAAAAATACTTGATATGATTTCAAGTTTCTTAAATTTCCCGAGGCTTGATTTGTGACCCAAGGTATGATCTATCCTGGAGAATGTTCCATGAGCACTTGAGAAGAAAGTGTAATCTGCTGTGTTTGGATGGAATGTCCTATAAATATCAATGAAGTTCACCTTGTTTAATGTATCATTTAAAGCTTGTGTTTCCTTATTTATTTTCATTTTGGATGACCTGTCCATTGGTGAAAGTGGGGTGTTAAAGTCCCCTACTATGATTGTGTTACTGTCAATTTCCACATTTATGGCTGTTAGCATTTGCCTTATGTATTGAGGTGCTCCCATGTTGGGGGTATACATATTTGCAATTGTTATATCTTCTTTTTGGATTGATCCCTGGATCATTATGTAGTGTCCTTCTTTGTCTCTTGTAATAGTCTTTATTTTAAAGTCTATTTCTTCTGATATGAGAATTGCTACTTCAGCTCTCTTTTGTTTTCCATTTGCATGGAATATCTTCTTCCATCCCCTCACTTTCAGTCTGGATGTGTCCCTAGGTCTCAAGTGGGTCTCTTGTAGACAGCATATGTACAGGTCTTGTTTCTGTATCCACTCAGCCAGTCTATGTCTTTTGGTTGGAGCATTTAATCCATTTACATTTAAGGTAATTATCGATATGTATGTTCCTAATACCGTTTTCTTAATTATTCCGGCTTTCTTATTGTAGGTCTTTTCCTTCTCTTGTGTTTCCTGCCAGAGAAGTTCCTTTACCATTTGTTGTAAAGCTGGTTTGGTGGTGCTGAATTCTCTTGGTTTTCATTTGTCTGTAAAGGTTTTAATCTCTCCATCAAATCTGAATGAGATCCTTGCTGGGTAGAGTAATCTTGGTTGTAGGTTTTTCCCTTTCATCACTTTAAATATGTCTTGCCATTCCCTTCTGGCTTGCAGAGTTTCTGTGAAAGATCAGCTGTTAACCTTATCGGGATTCCCTTGTATGGTATTTGTTGTTTTTCCCTTGCTGCTTTTAATACTTTTTTTTTTGTATTTAGTTTTTGATAGTTTGATTAATATGTGTCTTGGCATGTTTCTCCTCGTACTTACCCTGTATGCAACTCTCTTTGCGTCCTGGGCTTGATTGACTATTTCCTTTCCCATATTAAGAAATTTTCAACTATAATCTCTTCAAATATTTTCTCAGTCCTTTTCTTTTTCTCTTCTTCTTCTGGGACCCCTATAATTCAAATGTTCATGTGTTTAATGTCCGAGAGGTCTCTGAGACTGTCTTCAATTCTTTTCATTCTTTTTTCTTTATTCTGCTCTGTGGTAGTTATTTCCAATATTTTTGCTTCCAGGTTACTTATCCGTTCTTCTCCCTCAGTTATTCTGCTATTGATTCCTTCTAGAGAATTTTTAATTTCATTTATTTTATTGTTCATCATTGTTTGTTTGCTCTTTAGTTCTTCTAAGTCCTTGTTAAGTGTTTCTTGTATTTTCTCCATTCTGTTTCCAAGATTTTGGATCATCTTTTCTCTCATCACTCTGAATTTTTTTTCAGGTAGGCTGCCTATTTCCTCTTGGTCTAGTGGGTTTTCACCTTGCTCTTTCATCTGCTGTGTGTTTCTCTGTCATCTCATTTTGCTTAACTTACTGTGTTTTGGGGTCTCCTTTTTGCAGGCTACAGGTTTGTAGTTCCTGGTTTTTTTGGTGTCTGCTCCCAGTGGGTACGTTTGGTTCTGTGGGTTGTGTAGGCTTCCTGGTAGAGGGGACTGGTGCCTGTGTTCTGGTGGATGAAGCTGGATCTTTTCTTTCTGGTGGGCAGGACCGCGTCCGGTGGTGTGTTTTGGTGTGTCTGTGTCGTTATTATGATTTTAGGCAGTCTCTCTGCTAATGTGTGGGGTTGTGTTCCTGTCTTGCTACTTGTTTGGCATAGGGTGTCTAGCACTGTAGCTTTTTGGTCGTTGAGTGGAACTGGGTCTTAGGGTTGAGGTAGAGATCTCTGAGAGAGCTTTCGCTGTTTGATATTACATGGAGCCAGGAGGTCTCTGGTTGACTGATATGCTGAACTCGGCTCTCCCACCTCAGAGGCACAGGGTTGACATCCGGCCGGAGCACCGAGACCCTGTCAGCCACACAGCTCAGAAGAAAAGGGAGAAAAAAAGAAAGAAAGAAAGAAAAAAATAACATAAAATAAAGTTATTAAAAAATAAAAAATTTTTAAAGTTATTAAAAATTAAAAAAATTAAAGGTAATTTTAAAAAAAGAAAGAAAGAAGAGCAACCAAACTAAAACACAAATCCACCAATGATAACAAGTGTTAAAAACTAAACTAAGATAAACATAAATCAGAAACTAGTCAGTTGCATACATTAAACCCCAAGTCTATAGTTGCTCCCAAAGTCCACTGCCTCAATTTTGGGTTGATTCTTTGTCTATTCAGGTATTCCACAGATGCAGGGTACATCAGGTTGATTGTGGGGGTTTAATCCACTGCTCCTGAGGCTGCATGGAGAGATTTCCCTTTCTCTTCTTTGTTCACACAGCTCCTGGTGTTCATCTTTGTATTTGTCCCCACTTCTGTGTGTAGGTCACCGGAGGGCTTCTGTTCCCCACCCAGACAGGACTGGATTAAAGGAGCAGCTGATTCGGGGTCTCTGGCTCACTCAGGCTGGGGGGAAGGAGGGGTACGGAATGCGAGGCGAGCCTGCGGTGGCAGAGGCCAGAGTAACATTACAACAGCCTGAGGCATGCTGTGTGTTCTCCAGGGAAGTTGTCGCTGGATCAAGGGACACTGACAGTGGCGGGCTGCACAGGCTCCCAGGAGGGGAGGTGTGCATAGTGACCTGTGCTTGCACACAGGCTTCTTGGTGGCTGTAGCAGCAGCCTTAGTGTTTCATACCCGTCTCTGGGATCCACACTGATAGCTGCAACTCGCGCCCATCTCTGGAGCTCGTTTAGGCGGTGCTCTGAATCCTGTCTCCTTGTGCACCCTGAAACAATTGTCTCTTGCCTCTTAGGCAGGTCCATAGTTTTTCCCGGACTCACTCCTGGCTAGCTGTGGCACACTAGCCCCCTTCAGGCTGTGTTCACTCAGCCAACCCCAGTCATCTCCCTGGGATCCAACCTCTGAAGCCCGAGCCTCAGCTCCCAGCCCCCACCCGTCCCACAGGTGAGCAGACAAGCCTCTCAGGCTGGTGAGTGCTGGTCAGCACAGATCTTCTGTGCAGGAACCTCTCTGCTTTGCCCTCTGCACCCCTGTTTCTGTGCTCTCCTCCGTGGCTCCAAAGCTTCCACCCTGCCATCCCCTGTCTCCATCAGTGAAGGGGCTTCCTAGCGTGTGGAAGCTTCTCCTCCTTCACAGCTCCCTCCCAGAGGTACAGGTCCTGTCCCTATTCTTTCGTCTCTGTTTTTTCTTTTTTCTTTTGCCCTACCCAGGTACGTGGGGAGTTTCTTGCCTTTTGGGAAGTCTGATGTCTTCTGCCAGCATTCAGTAGGTGTTCTGTAGGAGTTGTCCCACGTGTAGATATATTTCTGATGTATTTGTGGAGAGGAAGGTGATCTCCACATCTTACTCCTCCGCCATCTTGAAAGTCTCCCTTTTACGTGTATTTTAAATTAGATTGTGGTTAAGGGCTTAGAAGTAATTGCAGGAATGTAGCTCACTTAAAAGAAATAGTTCTCTTTCGATCGACCTCTGTTCCGTGAGTCCCTACAGCTTCCCCAGGACCTCATGTCCTTTTCCAGGGTCCCTCATCAAGAACCCTATGGCTGCAGGGAACATGTGTGATGCAGTGGATCATAAGGTGGAGGGATGTATGTCTGGAATGTGAACGGAAATTCTTCAAATATTGGGAAACATTTACTGAGCATTTGCCATATGTTTGGCTGTCTACTGGCCATGTGTCATGTGGTCTTTGGAGCAGGTGGCTCACTGGTAAAGAGTAGTGTCTTGCAACCAGAGCACCTGGAGACACATACTGATTAGCCTCTGTGTGACCCAGGGTTGGTTATTTAACTCCTCTGTGCCTCAGTTTGCTTTCCATAAAATGAAGGTAATAATAGTGGGGTTTGCATGAAGCTTGAGAGTTAATGTAAGTAAAGTATTGTTTTCGTCTCACATATATGAGAAACTGAGGCTAGCAGTAACTAAGTAACTTGCCCATGGCCACACAGGTGATGGCTGGCAGGGCTGCGTTTGGGAGTAAATGATCCAGCTTTATCATAATGGAGGAAGTCCACGTTTCTAACCACTGCCTCCTTCCCTTGTGTTGTCGGGTTCTTTCACATGCATCCTTTATCCATCCCTCTTTGTCTCTTGAAATAGTCTTTGTTTTAAATCTATTTTGTCTGAAATGAGAATTGCTACTCCAGCTTTCTTTTGATTTCCATTTGCATGGAATACCTTTTTCCATCCCCTCACTTTCAGTCTGTATGTGTCCCTAGGTCTGAAGTGGGTCTCTTGTAGACAGCATACATACGGGTCTTGTTTTTGTATCCATTCAGCCAGTCTGTGTCTTTTGGTTGGAGCATTTAATCCATCTACATTTAAGGTAATTATCAATATGTATGATCCTATTACCATTTTCTTCATTGTTTTGGGCTTGTTATTGTAGGTCTTTTCCTTCTCTTGTGTTTCCTGCCTAGAGAAGTTCCTTTACCATTTGTTGTAAAGCTGGTTTGGTGGTGCTGAATTCTCTTAGCTTTTGCTTGTCTGTAAAGGTTTTAATTTCTCCCTCCAATCTGAATGAGATCCTTGCTGGGTAGAGTAATCTTGGTTGTAGGTTTTTCCCCTTCATCACTTTAAATATGTCCTGCCACCTGTCCTGTTTGCAGAGTTTCTGCTGAAAGATCAGCTGTTAACCTTAGGGGGGTTCCCTTGTATGTTATTTGTTGTTCTTCCCTTGTTTCTTTTAATATTTTTTCTTTGTATTTAATTTTTGATAGTTTGATTAATATGTGTCTTGGTGTGTTTCTCCTTGGATTTATCCTGTAATGGACTCTCTGCGCTTCCTGGACTTGGGTGACTCTTTCCTTACCCATATTAGGGAAGTTTTCAACTATAATCTCTTCAAATATTTTCTCAGTCCGTCTCTTTTTCTCGTCTTCTTCTGGGACCCCTATAATTCGAATGTTGGTGAGTTTAATGTTGTTCCAGAGGTCTCTGAGACTGTCCTCAATTCTTTTCATTCTTTTTTCTTTATTCTGCTCTGCAGTAGTTATTTCCACTATTTTATCTTCCAGGTCACTTATCTGTTCATGGCCTTCTAGGTAAATGTTGCTGACCATGGACCGTGAGGATTTCAGACAAGGAAACTGAAGCTCAAAGATGTGAAGACGTAATCCAAAGTCATACACTTAGAAATTAGCAGGGCTGGGGGTGAAGCACAGATTTTTGAAGTCTTGTGCTCTTTTCACAACCCCATCCTCTGGACCGGGTCAGGCCCATACTGCCCCCTGCAAGGAAGAGTGAGCTAGTGAAAGATGACTATGTTTGTCATTCAGGAGGCCTTTACTCTGTGCCTCATTAACCAAATAAAGCAGGTCCCTGGGTCCCTGTGTTAATCATTCACCAGGGGATTCAGATCTGCATCACAGTTTGACAGCCGCTCTGCTCAGTATGTTTTGTAATCTGGGGGAAAATGGATTGCGGCATCCCATACGACCTTCACCTGAAGGAGGTGAAAAGTTCTGTTAAGGACAAGAGATGGGCACTTTCCCCCATTCAAATTTTTGGATTTCCCTGTGGTCAGAATCAACATTATTTCAGAGTGATTCACTGTCTTGTTTCTATCCCAGTGCTTTCCACACGTGACCTTCTAAGCCCTGTGGCCATCTGAACTTCTTGTCATCAACCCCTTTGATTGCATCAGGCTTCAGTGTCAGCCGATGGGTATATTTCTTTCCCTTTGTAGGCCTTTTATTATAAGTCAGTACAACTCAGTGGAATTCACCACCGTATTAGAAGAGCATGAGCTGTATCTATAATCTGAGAAAATTACTCAATGAACTTTACACAGAGAAACCAGCAACATAGAATATTCACAGTGCTGAATAAAACATAATCAGATTGATCTCTCTGGAGATTAGGGTGGCAAAGAGACACACAAGCCAACAGGGAGATGTCAAAACACATACCGGGAAGTCCAGATACCTCAAAGAGAGGTCACAGAAGGCGTGGTAGAGCAGGAACCACTGAACACTGGAAATAATTTCCAGTGTTGGCCAGGTTCAGGATTTGAAGTGAAATATCCCTGGCTTTGAATCCTGGCTTCACCACTTTCTAACTCCAAGACTCCAAGTATGTCATTTACCTCTCAAGCGTGTGTAACAGACATAAACAATCAGCATAACACCCAGAATAGTAGATGCCCAATGAACAGAAGTTCCTTTCCTCCCAGTTCTGGTCCATTCAAGCCACAAATATTTATTGGGCACCTATTATGTACTAAGTATTATTCTAGATATAGCAGTGAACAAGAGCCCAGGTCTCTGCCTTCATACCTGTAGAGGAGGAGTGAACAGAATTATAAATCAGAATGTAATTTGGAAGACTGATAAGTGCTATGAAGAAAATAAAATGTGGTCATGAGACAGAGTGACTGCAAGGGTGGGGAAGGGGATACTTCTTTAGCTAAGGTGGTCCGGGATTGCCTCACTGAGGAAGTGGTAGTTAGCACAGTCACGGATCATAAGAAAAACACCAAAGCCATGGTTAAGCCACTTAGTCACCACATGACACTAACCAAATCATTGAAACTCGTCAGGTCTTGGTTTCATCACCTCCAAACTGCAGAGGTGGAGGAAATCTATGGGGCTTCTGTTAGTACTGAAAGTGGGTTTTGTCGGTTCCTTTCCCTGTGTTAGGATCTTATGCCATGAGTGATTGTATAAGAACAAGAAAAACAAAAGCCCTGAACCAAACTATACTACAGTTATTTCATTCTTTCATTCCATTTTCTGGGTTTTTTCAAAAGGTTTTTCTTAACAAAGATAAATGAATAAGTCCTAAGTGAATGACGATTAATTAGTGATTCCTTTTAAAATGCTCAAATCATCACAATTCCTAGGGATTACATTGCTGGAAAAGACAAGAACCACTGTATGGCAGATTTTTAGAGATGAATTGTGTGAGCTTCCCAATGACTTCATGTGTGGCTTCAAGTCTGAAATTGCACATATGTCAGTGGAGCCAAGAGGCAAAGCTGCCATAAGTTGGCTGATCCAACACTCTATTAGCCAAGAGTCATGTGCATGGCTTTAAGAAACAATCCATGGTCTGAAATGTTTCCTTTCTTAAAATTGTGCAGCAGACCTCACTTGGGGCTGAGACAGCATCCATCCAAAGTGAAGGTCACAGTGCAGATAATTGTACCAGAGGAGTCTTTGTCTCCCAATCCACCAAATATTTGTGGTCAGAGTATTGTTGGCTGGAACAATCCAGATGATTGTCTCATTGCTCCATTTTGCTGTTAGCACCATGGTGTAAACGCCAATTATGGATCGACAACTTAGATCGAGAATTTTGTATGCATGGCAACCTAAAATGTACAGGTCAATGTTTTTGATTCTCAAATACTGATATTTGGTGCTTAATTTATAAAAATGTGATCTCTCCAAATTGCAAACACATTTTTAAAAATTGTTTTGGAAACAAGGTCCAATGTTAGAATCCAAGGACTGAAAAATAAGAGCAAAGAGGATGAGATTAGGACTTTGAATTTAGTTAACTGGTAGTAGAGAGTTGTGGGCAATTCAAGGATGATCCTTGAAGCTCTAAAGCTATTGTAAGCAGTGAGCTGCTGTCCAGTAGGGAGAGCAAGGTGGGAGAGAACTACTATTGTATACTCACTTTTTTTTTTTTTTTTTTTTGGCCGCATTGGGTCTTCATTGGTGCGTGCGGGCTTTTCCTAGTTGCGGCGAGCTGGGGCTACTCTTCGTTGCGGTGCACAGGCTTCTCATTGCGGCGGCTTCTCTTGTTGCAGAGCACGGGCTGTAGGTGCGCAGGCTTCAGTAGTCGTGGCTCACGGGCTTGTTGCTCCGCGGCATGTGGGATCTTCCCGGACCAGGGATCGAACCCATGTCCCCTGCCTTGGCAGGCAGATTCTTAACCACTGCACCACCAGGGAAGTCCTGTGTACTCACTTTCAATGCAAATGATGTTCTAGCATTTTACATACATTAGCTCCTTGCCACAATCCAAGTATAGTGTGGCTATGTCTCTGCTTACTTTACAGATGAGAAGCTGAGGCTCAGTGTAGTTAAGTAACCATCAAGTTCACCGGCTAGGAAGTGGAAGAACTACAGCTTGAATCTAGGGCTGCCTTACTCCACAACCAACCAACTTGCCGCTCCACTACTCTGCTTTAGAAAGACAAAGGGCTTTTTATTCCCACATGCAATGCACATTCTATTTAAATAAAAAAGGAATTTACTGCAAGTTTTTAAGTGTTGAAATGGCCTCCTGAGGGAAAAGGCAGAGGATTTGTCTTCTTTGGAGAAGAAGAACTAGTATGTATGCTATTTTAATGACATTTTTCTTTATTAATACTAGGACCAGATATATCAACCAATAAGCAGTACAGATTTAAATGATGTTCCTGGTAGTTACGGTGTTGCTGGCAGTTTCTTGGGCTTTATCAGATTCTATTAAAACAAGATTGGTTATCATATATGTCTGGTATAACTCCAGAGGGGTCCTTACCCAAGGTGAAAAGATGGACAAAATGATTCCCCAAGTTCCCTTCTAGTTTTTCCAACCAAAGACTAAGTCTGCATCCGTGCAAAGCAAAATGGTGGTGATGGGTTAAGTCCAGCCATCTTACTCTCCCTCTCCTGCTCCACGCCGATTGCTTTGGGTGAAGTGATGTCCAGACTTTTTGGAAGAAACGTAGTCTCTATGATCACAGGCTTTGTTGGCCATTTTCCCACAATTAGGGTGGGGACTTAACTCTGTTCCAGTTTGTGCCCAACTAAATGAACACCATTCCAATGAATCTAGTATCTAATTTGAGTCTGTACTTCCAATGCTTCAGAACTATAAATCAGGTCCAAAGTCACATAAAAAATGGAACACTGTTGGAAAGCAGGAATGTCTTTTAAAATTCTGGCTATTATGTATATCAGTTAGGATTGCACTTGTCTGTGAGTATCTGAAAGCCCAGTTCCGTTCACATGGAAGGGGTTTCTTTTTCTCACATAAAAAGAAGCTGAGAGGTAGGTGATCAAAAGATGGTGTAGCTGTTCAGATGTCACCAAGAAACCAGGCTCCTTCTATATTCCTGCTTCACCAGCATTAGCATGTGGTTTACATCCTCATGATGGCAAGACGGTTGCTGCATCTCTAGGCATTGAGTGCATATTCCAGGCAGGAAGGCAAAATCTTCTTGTCAAACCTTGGCTTTTTATTTGGGAAGGAAAACCCTCTTCTGAGACTCTCTGTGTGCATCTTATTGACCAAACTGTGTCAAATGGCCACCCCTAGCTGCAAGGGACTCTGCAAGCTTGTGTGTTCTGTTTCCAGTCTTCCATATAGAGAAACGCAGGGAAGAAGTGGATTGGGATGGGTTGTGAGCCGGTCTACAGTATTTGTCAAAATATGCTATAAATTCCTATTTTTGAAAGCAATAAATTTGGAATTTGATACATAAATAGAACTACATTACATAAACATTTCTTAGCTGCATTTATTCTAATACTTAATTGTGAGCATGAAAATATTTTAAAACAAGTAATAAGAAGTAGGTGGGGACAGGATTCTACCTAAAGTACTACAGAGTAATGGAAAGAAGTGGATTGGACGTCAGATCAAGGTGTGGATTCCAGCTCTATACACAACTAGCTGTGGAATGTCTCTGGACCTCAATTTCTTTATATCCAAAATAAGAGTAATAATAGCTACCCATAGAATTGCTTTAGAATTAAATTAACTACCATATAAAGAGTCTGACAGATAATAGACATTCAAGAGATAGTAGTTCTCTTCTCTTTTTGCTTTGCACCTTTTATTTGGCCAGTGCAAAAACCTTCATAAAACCAAATTCAGCCAAGAGCTGACAGTTGAAGAATCAACTCTTTGACTGCAAGAAATTAGAACAAAGCCCCTGAATGGTGTGTGGCCTTTCTTGATCAACACACACCAAGATTCTTTCATTTTGGGCTTCACCACATTATCTTAGCAAACCAGACAAAAATGTCTAAGTAATTATGTTTTTCAAGCTGCATCGTATACTTCAAAGTGCCATCTGCTTATGACATGTTACAAAACAGAGTCAGTAAAGCCATTTGATGACATTTTAAAAAGTGACTTCAGTGTTTGTTACCAAGGGATATAATTCTTAGAATTTGTGCAACTTGTTCTGTGCGGTTAAGATGTGAACTGAAACCTTCACGGAAACGTTCAACTGTTTCAATACATTATCTTCATCTTAACCCAGGAAGCCAAGTTTTAAATTGAGTTTCTTTCTATTTTAATTATCTCCTCATGTCACTCTGACCTTTCCAGTCAAAGATGGATGACTAAAGCTTATTATCTCATAATCACCATTGCAAAATTAAAAAGAGGAAACGAAACAAACCAAAAAGAGTTCACAGAATCGAAATCTGGTCATCAGCCAAAACCTCATTTCTGCACTATGGTAAGGTGGGAAAAAAATGACAGAATGTAATTCAAAGCCATGGATTCCTGTTCACGTATGAATTCTGTGACCTTTAGCAAGATATTTAAACTCATTCTCTGGATCCTTACCTGGTAAAAGGAATGAACACAAGTGCCCCTCCCCTCTCACCTGGTTGATAGGAAGGTCATTGAGATAATGCAAGACCTGCTAGTCAAAATAATGTATGATCTGCTCAAGCCTATTTTGTATTTCCTACCTATTATGGTACAGTTTGTACCACATTGTAGCATGTAATGAATCCCATAACCTTCTTAGACTTCCATCTGAATTGTCACCTTATTTTTACAGCCAAACTTTCTTAACAAGAGGCCATTATCTTTCTCCACTCTCTTTTTCATACCCTTAGTCTGAACTTAGCCACTTCTTCCTGGGGTGTAGCTCGTCAGACTAAATATCCAGCTCTCTGCAGGCTCACCACTTTTTTCTGTCCCCAATGCAACCAAATTCATCTCATGTTCATTGAATATATGTATACTTTTTCATTTTTATTGGAGTATAGTTGATTTATAATGTGTTAGTTTCAGGTGTACAGCAAAGTGAATCAGTTATACATATACATTTAACCGCTCTTTTTTCGATTATTTTCCCATATAGGCCATTACAGAGTATTGAGTAGAGTTCCCTGTGCTATACAGTAGGTTCTTATTAGTTATGTATTTTATATATAGTACTATGTATATGTCAATACCAATCTCCCAATTTATCCCTTCCACCCCCTTACCCCCTGGTAACCTTAAGTTTCTTTTCTACATCTGTCTGAATACGTATTTATTTATTGAATCAGGAGTGATCCAAACAGACAAAACTCTCTGCCCTTTTGGAGATCACATGTCAGTCCTCTGGCCTCCCCAGGCCAGGCATACTGATAAAGACACTGATAATATCAACAATCCAGTGTCATGCCCTCTCCTCTCTCTGAGCAACTTCCCCCTAGTGTCTCTATGCTGTGCCCACATGTGTTCCTGAATTCCTCTACAACAGTCCTTAGGCAAATCATGGACCAAATCACTGTCCTCTATGCAAATCATATACCTTAATGGTGTCATCTTGAGAATGGTAACTTTCATATGAAGAATGCAATCTCTTGTCTTCCCAAAACTGATCATCTCCATGCAGCCAGAGTGTTACTAAGTTCTGGTCAGAGATGGAGAGAAAGCCACCTCTCCATGTTGAGTCACCTGGCCCCAAAGTAGTTGTGCTTGTACCCAAAGACTCAAGTCTTTACTGGAAATGTCTTCCTGAAAAGTTTTCCTAGAAACACTGCTTTCAGCCCCTGACATTAACAACTCTCTCTATGAAGCCTCAAAACCAGAACAGAAACAATCTCTACTCCTCACTGTCTTTATATATCCCCCTCCTTATTCAGATACTTGTGCAGACACATCCCCCAAGGCTCTCACCCTTAATGGTCAATCTCTAATGTCTCGTTGGTCTTGGCTAGACCACTCCAGAAACCAAGGAAATGGGAAATTTATGGCACGTTTTGAGCCTTCAAATTGCTATAGTTTGGAAATAGTCATCACCACCTACTCCTAAGCACAGAATGGCCGGGCACATATGGATGCTTTCAGAAAGTGGCTTCTGAAGAGTTGATATGCTTTCTTCACCCCTTTTTGGTCCTATGAGATGCCATTAACCTACAGGTTTTATTTTCCTTGGAAGAACAGAGACGCATGGTGGTTACAGGTGGGTCAAGGGAGCCAAGTCAAGGTTATTTCAAGGATGGAAAGAGACTTGAACATTTGTACAGGCTGAGAGCAAGCAGTCAGTGGTGGAAGTTGAAGATACCCGAGAACGAGGGAAGGTCATCTAGGTGAGGCAAGAGGTGGGTCAAAACAACCACCTGAGGGGAAGGCTTGGTCTTAAAAAATCATGAGTCTTGACTCACACCTGTGTCCGCTGAGACAGGCAGGAAGCGAGTGAGGATGGTTGGGAATGTGAATAAATTAAGGATAGGAGGGAAATTGAGGGAATCATGATGATGCTTCTTTGTTTTTCTCTAGGAGGTTGGAACTGGGGTCATTGCTTAAGACAAGGACAGTGAGCTGGTTAAGTGTGTGCTGCAAGCACCCAGACTAGTTCTTGTCATAGAGTAAGTAAGCACTAGAAAAAAAAATTATATTCCCTCCTTTTCCCTTGACAGATTGAAATTTATAGCAAATGTTTATCTCCAAAAGGCCTCATATAAAAATAGCCAGCATGACATCACCCATATATTTTGCATTTTAAGTGAAACACATGAGCCTTCCTGAAACTTTTATTTTAAATCCTGAACTATAATGACCTCTCTAAACTCATCTCAGTTTTGAAAATAACTTGGCCCAAGTGCAGACTGTCAGAGAGGCCCCCTGACCACACACATGCTCTCTTTGTGACCCACAAGTCTGAAGAATGTTCTGGAACTTCTCCAGCAAAGAGGTGTGTGTAGGAGGAAAAGTGAACTCTTGGAGCTTTTGATTTTAGTGCTGTGACAATTGTTGCAGACATGACAAATGAGGGAGATAATCTAAAACATGGGCCGTTTGCATGTTTGGCCTTTGAAGATTTTAATAAGCATCAGCTTTCCTGGGCCAAATCAGGTTCTTAGCTCCCAAATGTTTCAGATTTAGACTGTCCTCCTTTGATTATTTAAAATCATAAGGGTCAGTTCAAGGAAGTTTCGTGCTCAGACTTGAGGGCAGCTGGCGGGTGAACCAGAGCAGGTAGTGACCTCTGGGGGGAGCTCCAACTTCTCCTTCCCTGGTCCTACCTTCTCTCGCCCACATCACAGTGGGAGGAGCACAGATATGGGTGGACTGGGTCTAGATTCAGCCAGTGTTTCAGGAATCCCCAAACAAGGATTCTCTTGTGAGAACAAGGGTAAAACTTGGGGGTTTCCTGAACAGTGGTTTTCTCAATCTCTGTCTCTGTCTCTCTGTCTCTGTCTCTCTGTGCCCCTCTCTCTCTCTCTCTCTCTCTCCCCTCTCTCTTTTCCCCTTTCTCTCTTCCCCTCTCTCTCATCTCATCTCTTGCAAATAAGTAAGTACTGGTCTCTTTGGCTTGCCTTTTACGACTTCTGGTCACTCACAAAACCAGCACAGTCACAGGGAGGCAGGATTAAGTATCCACAAAGTGCCTGGCACTATTCTAGGCACTTGAAACAGAGCTGTGATCAAAACAAATTCCCTCCTGCCAGAGTCCAGTTGAGGGATAGACAGACAAAGAAAACCCAAAGATGTGTGTGTGTGTGTGTGTGTGTGTGTGTGTGTGTGTGTGTCAGAGGTGATGAGGACCACAAAGAAGGAAGTGGGGTAAGAGAGGGCAGGTGTGCTGCTTTAGACAGGTGGGTCAGAGAAGGCTGGGGGCAAGGAAAGCCAACATTTGAGCAGAGACTTGAAGGCGGAGAAGAATGAGCCACACCAGCATCTGGGAGGAGAGTGCTTTGGGCTGGGGCGTTAACAAGCAGCAGAGAAAGCAGGATTGATGACTCTTGGCTTGTTGCAGGAACAGGAGGATGCCAGGTGGCTGGAAGGAAGCACATGAGGTGGACACGTGAGGTCGGAAGGGAGTGGGGATCCGGAGCCTCTAAGGCCTTTGCAAGGGCCTTTGAGCTTTATCCTGAGGGATGCGCGAATCTCTTCCTGGGTTTTGAACAAGAGAGTGACTGACAGGTTCAGACTTAAATTCTGTAAGACCACTCTGACTGCTGTTCGGAAAATGGACTGTAGGGGCCGCAAGGCTGTGTAAATCACATCATCCCCGCTCTAGCACTCAGTAGACTTTCCAGGACTATTGTGGTTTCAACACCAATAGCAGGCTCCCTTGATAAAGAATTCACAACAAAATGGACATACGTTAAAAGTTTGACAATCTTCACCTTATGGATTACACTTTACATTATGCTGCTCTGCCTAAGGACAGACAAAGCCCATCATAGCACAGTAATAAAATGTAATTAAGTTGACTAAGGACATTCTATTCGTGGCATTTTATTTTGCCAGCCAAAAAGCTTAAATACCAAACTGTTATTTCAAAACCAGACCTAGAAGCCAAAGGAAAAAGCTGTCTGTTTGTCTTTGTTTTCCCTGGACTTGCCTTTCCTGGCAATCAGAGTGATATCCACAGAGAACACAAATGATATCTGTGTCCCAGCTCAGCCCACCAGGGTTCTGGGATCCTTCTCAGGCATTTGGGACCAAAGCACCAGCTGTAACAAGATGTTCCTTTGCCTGGTCTGTGTGTGCATGAAACCCTTCAGGTGGCCACGTGGAGGGAGGTTTACTACAGAAACTATCTAAGTGAAGACTTAGATGTGAGCGGTCATGGGTCCCAATTAAATATTGTTTATCAACATTGCTAGCTTTGATTTAATTATTTCATCAACACATACACGTCCCTGATACTCACCAGACACTATTCTAGATGCTCAACACTCGGCAACCAAAAGCACAAATGAAAATACCTGACCTCATGCATCTCACCTCATGCATCATGGGGAAAAAACGTGGTAGAAAAATAAATAAGTAAAACACACAATGTTGACCAAAAAAACAAAAAACAAACGAACAAACAAAAACACACAACCTAGGAGTTATAAGATATGTTTTATTCGGGGAACTTACTGAGGACTATAGCCCAGGATACAGCCTCTCAGATTGCTCTGAGGAAATGTTCCAAAGAGGTGAGGGAGGAGCCAGGATAGAGAGGAGTTTCTGCTGAAAAAAAAAAAAAAAAAAAAAGTAATCAAACATTAAAAGAGTACTGCTAATCACGGAAAAAACAGACATCTCAAGTTCATGATTTATGTGTTTTTTTATGTATGGGAAGGTGCGAGAGTCTGGCCTCTTTGAAGTCATTCCTTAGATACGCATCTTAACTATCTAGAGCCAGTGTTCTGTTTTTCTTCATCCTGAATCCCCTCAGGGTGCACTGCCTGGGGGGCTGCAGTGGCTGAGGTCTTGATGGCAGCAATGTCCTTTGTTCACTGGAATGGCAGGCAACCTTCTTTCTCTACTGAAGTGACAGGAAACATTTTTTTGTTCACAATAGTATGTTAGATAATGATACATGTAATGGAGAAAATAAAGTTTAAAAGGGTGCAGAATGGTTAGGTTTGCAATTTTAAGAAGAGTGGTCAGGAGAGGCCTCATTGGCCAAGTGAAATTTGAATGCAAACCTAAAAAAAAGTGATAGGACAAAATGATGATCCAGGTACAGATATAGACGTAGATGTCAGTGTAGGTGTAGGTATTGGTGTGAGTGTAGATACAGGTAGGTATGGATGATAGAGACGAACGAATGTAAAAAATTAATAAACAGAAACCTCAATTAAATAAAATTAGGCCGTCAGAAGGGGGAGTTCTCATGCCCTGTGATCAAAGACTCCTGTTCCTTCCTGGCAAGGACTCACCAATAAGAAGCCATGAACTCTTTGTTTACCAGAGCCCTCTCAACTTCCTTTTCCCCTTTATAAAAGCGTTCTCCTTCCCCTGCCACGTGGGGACTTGCACGCAGCTCGTCGTGGTTTTGTAGATGACAAATTGCAATTCTCTGATGATTCCGAATAAACCTTTTTTTTTTTCTGGAGAAATAACTGGAAGACTATTTGATTTAGGTCAAAAAGAGATGATAAAGGTAGAGGGAGATAGAGGTTTAGATGTAGATTACGTAGATGTACGTGTAGGTGTAGGTATAGGCAGGTGATATAGATATAGGTATAGATGATTACAATTCTAACTAACTCCAATTGCCATGTGTGAAGATTTTTCCCCGCAATAAGAAATTCTCTGTGACACCAACTATGATTCTGCTCCTGTGCCAGCTGGGCATCCCACAATTCAACTCAACTCTGACTCTACCCAAAGATAACATCAGATCCTACATGTTAAGTGTTGTCTTACAAGGCTGCCCTACTTTAGATGCCAATCGCAAGTCCAGGTTGGGGCCTATGCTCCTCACAGACAAGCTGTAGATTAGAGGTTCCAACGACCACCTCCTTGGGTTTGATTAGTTTGCAAGAGAGGCTTACAGAACTCAGAGAAATATTTTACTTACTAGATTATGGTTTACTATGAAAGGATATAACTCAGGAAAGGCCAGATGGAAGAACTGCACAGGGCAAGATACGTGGGAAGGGCACCAAGCTTCCATACTCTCTGAAGGCACCACTCTCCCCAAATCGCCACATGTTCCCCAACTCAAAAGATCTCTGAACCTTGTCCTTTTAGGTTTCTATGGAGGCTTCATTACAAAGGTATGATTGATTAAATTATTAGCCATTGGACTGAACTCAATCTCTAGCCCCTGTCCCCTCCCCTGAATTGGGGATGAGGGCTGGAGGCAGAGGGTGGGGCATGGGAACAGAAATTCCAACCCTCTAATGCAAGTGGTTGGTTCCACTGGCAACCAGCCCCCATCTTAGGAGCTTTCCAAGAAAATCACCTTCTTAACATGACAAAAGATACCTTTAACGCTCTCACCACTTAGGAAATTCCAAGAGTTTTAGAAGCCCTGTGCCAGAACCTAGTGGAAGACCAAGTATATACTTCTTGTTATATATATCACAATATCACAATAATATAGACAGAGACAGAGATTGAGACAGAGACACACATCTGAGGGAAAAGCTTTCCAGGCTGGAAGAAAAGTGTATGCAAATATCCTGTGGCAGGAATATGCTTCAGGATCAGCACAGAGACAGTATGATTGGAGCCAAATGAGTGAAGAAGAGAGAAGGAGTCTCTGAGGTAACATGGTGGGGAAGGGCAGGACTGTGGCTCCTTCTAAGCCTTTAATTTTCACTCTAAGAAGGGTCACATGGGCCTCTTATGAAGGATCAATCAGAGAGTCATAGAATAACATTTCTCTGTTGAGTGCCTTCTCCAAGGGCAGGAGCAAGAAGACCAGATGGTTGTCGTCACAATAATTCAGGCAGGAGATACTGTTGAAAGGGACAAACGTGGCAGCAGTAGAGATGCTGAGCAATGGTGAGATTCTTGAGATAACATTTAAGATGACTGAGATAACATTTAAGGAGTCAGAAGGATTCGTGGGAAAGAAGAGCATCAAGGGGTTTCCAAGTTATTTGGTCTGAGCATCTGAAAGAATTTTTTACCAATTAGCGAGCTGGGACAGAGCAGGGGCAGCAGTTGGGGAGGGAGACAGGAGCTCCTATGTTGGACACGTTAGGGTCATGGTGTCTAGTAGACACACACATGAAGATGTCTAGTGGTGGTTGGATGTGAGTCCAGACTTCAGGAGGAAGCTCTGAGCTGGAAATAGACATCTCAAGCCATGTGACTGGATGGGATCACCAAGGGAGAAGGTGTTGATAGAGAAGAGAAGGGTCTGAGGACTGAGCCTGGGCTTCCAACACTTACAGGTTAGGAAGAGAAGCAGGACCCAGGAAAGGAGGCAATGAAGAAACAAAGGGGCAAGTGGAAAACCAAGAGACAGTGGCTTCTCAGGGATGAATGAAGAAAAAAAGGAAGATCCATAGGTCAAGTACCAAGAGGTCTGAGAAGTGACCACTGATTTAGACATGTGGGGTTGTTCATGACCTTGACAAAGGTGATTTCAGTGGAGTGGTGGGACAGAAGCCTGACGGGGTAGGTTTGAGAGAGAATGGGAGGAATGAAATTGTAGACAGTGAGTAGAGATCATTTATTCAAGGAGTTCCCTAAAAAGGGGACCAGCGAAGTGGGGCAGCGACTGGAGGGGAAGTGTCTGGAGAAGGTAACATATTAGTAATGTATCTAGTAAATATAGTAATATGTTTTCCTACAAATATAATTTACTTTATATATTTCTATACATTATTGTATGATTATACATGTATATATTTAACTACATACATAATTTCTATTTCTATATAATGTATATATTGTGTCTATTACACTACCACAGGAACTCTGAAGCCAGGGTATGTGATGGGTTTTCTAAGCAGATACTGAAATCACTGAGAATTATGACAGTGATGTTGGAGAGAATGACAGGAGCCAGGAGCAGACACCTCCAAAAATGAGGGACGTGGTATAGATTAGTAGATGACTAGTGGGTGGCATGGACTAATGACATGAGAGTCAGTGCTGGAGGGATATAAGGAGGCAGGAGAATGAATGATCTGGTAACATCAGGGAGGCGCTAAGAGGTGACCAACTTCACATCCAGGCCCAGTGGAATGAGGAGTGAGGGTAGGAAAGAGCTACCACTTGAGTGGGCTGCAGGGACAGAGATGTCCCCAGGGGAGACCCAGGCTTCAGTCAGAACAAGAAAGTGAAAGAATATCCAGAAAGGAAGACAGGATACAGAGGACTTTGCTGATATGAGTGGAACTTCAGTTCCAAGAGACACCAGGGAGGGACTTCTGGTCCACCCCTGGAAAGGGTGGGAGCTGGGCTGGGAAAGGGGCCATCAGAGTGAGAGTCCACAGGATGAGTGATGACCTGGGAGCTTGAAGGACATGCATTGGCATTAAGGGTGTGATGAGGCTCCCCCGAGGGTCTCAAGGCAGAGTGGTGGTAAGTGAGGCTGTCAGTGGGAAGGAGAAGTAAGCTGGGGTCTCCGAGAACCGTGACAGGTCCACAGAGTCTTGGAGCTGGGAGAGTGAGAAGCCTTACCTGGAGCACCCAGAAAGCTCTGGGGTGCCTTCCTTGCTCCCAATATAAATTTTAATTAACTATCTAGAGAGGCCCAGGAACATTGGTAATCCTGGATTATAAAGCGTGAGAAGGTTGAGGAGGCAGGAAAGGAGGCTGACGGGGTCAGCAGGGGCAAGTTATGGAGAACCGTGCATCGTGCTGAAAACTTCAGCCTTTATCCCACAGACTTAGTCTTTGTGATGTGACAGGGCCCTTATGAAGATTATGGTCTTACTTCCACTCCACATAACCCTACGCATCCATTCTACCTACAACTTCAGGGAGTTAGGGGTTTACCAGTTGTATATGTCAATGTTCAACCAGAGAAACAGAACCAGTAGGAGATAATATATATTGAGATGTATTGTGAGACATTGGATTATGGAGTTGTGGAGATTGTCTAGGGAGTCTGAAATCTGTCGGGGAGACCTCCAGGAAGGGCAGAGTAGAATTGTCAGGGACGAGCTGATACTGAGGTCCGTATGTGGAATCTCTCCTTTATCTGGGAAGCCTCCGCTCTGCGTTTAAGACCTTTTAACTGATTGAATCATGCCCACCCAGATTATCTAGGAAATCCTCCCTTTCTTAAAGTCAACCAGTTACAGATTTTAATCACATCTATAAAATACCTTCTCTGCAAAATCTAGACGAGTGTTTGGTGAAAAACCAGGGACTGAAGTCTAACCAAGTTGATACATCAAACTGAGGATGATGACATCAATGTACTCCCTAAAATCTATAGATCTATGGTAGGAGTTCCTTCTGTGAGCAATGAGGTGTCCACAGAGCATTATAGGGAGAGGAGTAAGATGGTCCACCTTGCACTTCAGAAAAATCAAATCTTCAGGCTTAAGTGGTAAAAATTCTTAGGAAGGAATTTGAGCTAACAGTACTATAAATAATATATGACTTTCTCCAGTGCAAATCCATGTGAATTATAGTTTATCTCAATGGGAAATAAAGCAAGTTGGAAAGAACCCCAAAGAAAACTTATTCCAAATTTCCCTGGATATTTCAAGAAAGGAAGTATTTGTCCAGTGTGCAAGAATTTTTAAGTAATAGTTCAAAATTCCCAACAATTACCCCATCTTCCACTAAACTTATGATTAATGAACTGACAAATATTTATGGGCACCTAATCAGTACCCAGCATCCTAATGAAAATAGGAAAAAAAATAATTAGCCACTGTTCCTGCCTCTTCCCCAAGAGGCAGTTTCTCTGGGGAGGCTATCAGCTAGCACTCTCTCAATTGAAAGTGAGAGAACATCCAAATCAAGATGCTTCAAAGCAAAAAAAGGGAGAGGAGGAATTCATTAATGCCTATAACTAAAGTCTGGGATAGATCTCCAGCTTCAGGTTCAGTTGGATCCAGGTACTCTAAGAACATAGTCTGAACTCTGTTTTTCCGCATCTCTTTGTTCTGCTTTTCTCTGAGGCGGCTTCATGGTTGGTCAGGTCTCTTCTGGCAGTAGCAGAAAAGGTCACCAAGAGCTCCAGGCCTACATCTTAGAGCAGTTTAATTCCAGCAGAAAAGTCCTGGGGTTGAGTTTCACTGGACCCCTGTTAAGTCACTAGCCCTCCCATGAATGAATCACTGTGACCAGAGCAATGGAATAACCTGGAGAGGCTGAGCATGGGTGGAGAGAGAAAAAGGTTCCCAACAGAAAATCAAGAGGTTGTTCCAGAAGTAGGAACAGATATTGGGTAGACAATAAAAGGCAGGGCCCTCTATAGGAACATCACAATTCAAGATCCAGAAACCAGTGCAAGTCAGAACAGAGCTGAGAATCCCATTGGACATCCTGCTCTAACCTCGAGGCTCAATTTCCTCATCTCTAAAACGGGGCTAATAACAAAACTTACTACGTCTCATAGCCACAAGTATTATTAAAAGTCAAATGCAATATATGCAAGTATTCCTTATAAATAATAAACCATATGCAAATAAGATATGATGAGAGCTTTAGCCATGGGGTGAGATTTGAGTTTGTGCTGCAAAGGGGAAGCAGGGAAAAAGGAGGCTAGCAGGAAAAAGTATCACTATCTGGACAAAGTTACCCCAGCAGAAGAGAGGTTTGTTCTGTTCTATTAATATAGTTAATACAGGTGATCCTTTGTATCCAGAATTTTCATCTGAGAGAATGAATTGGAATAATAGTAGTGAGAACTATAAATTTGTTCCTTAATAGCTATGTGACTTTGGGCAAGTTTTTAAATCTCTCACTCTTTCAGTATCCTCATCTGCAAAGTGGGATAATAGCAGTACCTATCTCATAAGATAACTGAGGATTAAAAATGTTAACATAGGTAAAGTGCTGGGCATATACTAAGTGTTCTATAAATATTAACTATTGCTATTGGTCCTCAAAATCATCTGAGTTAGTAGGTATTCTCATTCTCATTTGTTTCTGGATTTAAAAATTGATGCATAAAGGAATTAAGTAGATAAGGTAAGATTTGAACCCAGATCTGATACACTTCAACTCTCAACTTCAATAAGACCTCATAAACACAGGCAGGCAAGGAGGGAGACATGGGACCAGGGAGGGAAGGGGGGAGGGAAAAAGCATTTATGATATCCAGGTTATTGCCTGGACTTACTTTAAGCAGGAGTAAACCAGGTATTCTAGAATATTCCTTTAGCCTTGGATTGAGTGATAGTAATCTGAATGGCTTTGTTAGAGAAAGTTTTAGCCAGCACCAAAAAAGAAAACTGAAAATTCTGGGAATGTGCCATAGATACCACATTGCACTTAAGCGTTCTTTTATCAAAATCTCTAAACTCTCCACTCCAGACATGGGGAAACCTGACTCCATTTTCTGCCAGGAGACTGAGACTGCACGTTTATCCCATCGTGGTCCATGCCCATGTGTATCTAGAGGCACGTACCTTGCATCACCTTGTTTTCTCCTCACCACAATGGACCCAGCGTGGATACAAACTTCATGTCGGCTCCACCGTACAGATAAGGACAGAGGGGCAGAGCCCATATGTGAACCAAACCTTCTCTCCCAAACCCAGTGCTTCTTCAGCTTCTTCACAGGCATCCATCCAGGAGAACAGCCCAGCCCAAGGGTGCTAGCCCTACCTTCTACAATCCACAAGCCCTGAGGGACATCCCTGTTCATCTGGCCCCTGCTCAGCCTCTCCAGGGGTGCTTAGAGGCAACCTTCTTTCTAGGAGCATGGAGTTGAGGCCATGAGGCTCCCAGGGAGAGCAAATTAGAGGGTATAATGGGAGAGATGTCTAAGCCAGAAATTCCTTGTGAGTCTGCTTTGTCTCCCTATGAACATATTTCCTTTCTCCATCTCTTAGCAAGAAACTGCAATAATTCTCATTTTCTAAAAAAAGCATCAAGGGTGTTTTCAAGAGGGATTTCAGTGAAAGTGTCAGGGTGAGAGGAACCAGAAAAACAGGTGAATGCCAAAGCCTGGAAGTTTGCTCACCTCCAACAAGGAAGTAATCATAACAATTGCAATAAAAGCCCGGAAATAGACTGTGAGTTTGCCAGGAGACACTGTCTCCCTAACTGAACACTCCTCCCACAGGGCCACTCTGCAGGACTCTCCCACAGTGCCTGCGAGAGGGCGGGAGGGGTCAGACCCTCTGGGAAAGCTGACACACGTTCTAGGCCAGTGGGTTCCCAACCCGCGCCTTCCCCAGATCACCTGGGAGCTTGTTAAAAGGCAGACTCCCAGGCCTACACCTAAAGATCCTGATTCTGAACATGTAGGGTAGGGCCTGAGCATCTGTGGTTTTAAAAGGGTCCCTTGGATATTCTGAGAATATCAGAATACTGGATGAGTTAGAGAACCATAGTTAGAGAACCATCACTCCAGATAACTCCCATGCTGTGTGACCTGGGGCAACAGAGGTACCTCTCTGAGCTTGTAGCATAGAGAACTTGCAAGAAATCGTTGAGTTGACAAAACTAGAAAACCTGATGCAGAGCAGTAGAGGAATGCCCAGATGACTCAGAATCCCCTCAGACTACAGAAACTCAGACGCAGGGGCAGAGACAGACACTCACTGAACACCGTGGAGTGAAATAGCATGTTGTAGAAAACTGATGTGTATGGAACCCACTTTTTAAAGAAAATTATCTCAATATGTGTACATGTACATGTGTACATGTGTACATGTGTAGAGTTTTTAAAAAAGTGTGGAAGGATGTGCACACAGGTCTGTTAATGGGACTCTTTGAGGACTAGGATTCAAAGGAGGATATTTGTGGAAAGGGATTCACATTTTTCTTTACACACTTCTATATTGCTTTAATTTTTCACAACAAAGGTATTTATTTTATAGTTTTCAAAACAATACCCAAAATAGGTGTCTGATCCAAATTGAATTGGAATCCACTCTTCACATTTCAGGGTTCACAGGTGAGATGGTGAAGGGTCTCACTGGTCATAAACCATGAGACCTGGCTCTAGCACTTCCTTACCCAGAGCACCCTAAAGGGCCTTGGTTAAGAAATTTGTACCCAGTTAACAATTAGAATCATTAATAACAACTTAAACACTCCATCTGTTTCCCAAAAGTAGGACTATCTCAAAATGGACCCATGGGATTTTAATTTATAGAGGTGCCTGATGATGACATGGGGAGACCACGACACCCAGGGCCACCTGGGGAAGCACCTGGTTGGTCAGGAGGCAGAGGGAGAGAGAGAAAACGCTAGACCAGGACCTTTATTACATTTTCCACTGGAAAGGTGAGGCAGGAACGGGTGAAGGGGATTGGCTAGTTTCAAAAATTTCAGCCAATTTTGGGGCATAGGGACTGTCCCCGGGTGCCTGGCACCTGTCACTGGGATGACTTAGGGCAGGGAGAACGTTGGCTTGGTGTGTGAGACCTGGGTAAAAGAGCTCTTTGGGGGTCTGGGCTCTGGATTGGACTTTGCATAGGAGAGGAACACTCCCAGTCCAGCCCTTTGCTGTCTCCACAAACTGGTGAGCCCTGGGAAGGGCAGTCTCTCCCAGGGCAGTGAGGCCATATATGCTAGCGCATCAAGAATATAGAAAATAAGAAAATATGATGAATACAATTGGCTCTGTGATGAATGAATGAATATCAAAGAGACAGATTCAGAATTGAAGAAAACACAGTTAGAACAATGACCCAATTAAGAGGCCAGTCTCCTGGGTCATAATTCAGACCTCCTCGGCAGTAGGCATGATGGGCTGGGAGTTAAGATGGAGAAAGAAGAGGGAGACAGGGTCAAGACCAAGGGACCACGAGCAGGGCCAACAATCCAAATGAGACTGAAGAGACAGCAGAAAATCATTGGGCCTACTATGTGCTGAGCAAATATACAGCACCCTAACTTTATTATCTCTAGCCCCTTGAAACAGGTATTACAGATGAGCAAACCAAGGCTCAGGGAGGATTACTATCTTACCCAAATTCATCCTGCCAGTAAACGGTGGAGGTAGGATTTAAACCTCAGTCGGTATGACTCCAAATTTAAAGCCTGATTCCTCATAAATCTGGGCTTGAACCTGGGCAGATGCTACCCTTAGGAGATTGATTCCGGTGAGTCAGGGGGAAGGATGAGCGCTTTCAACAACAGCGGTTCCTGATCAGGGCACAGCCACATGACAATTCCAAGCAGAGCTGCCAAGCAAGTAATTTAGCGCAGCTGAGATTTTCACAAGGATCTCATCAAGGCAGATGTCACTCCAGTCCTGGTGGGCAGCAGGCATGCAGGAGGGCTGCAGCCTGAGGGCAGCCAGGTGTGAACACTTGGCCACTAGAATTGCATCCTGGGCCCCCTAAGTCCAGGTCTGCAACGAGGTGGGCCTGAGCCAGCCTCGGGCAAGTTTGAAGATGAGACTGGACCATCTGTGGATGGGAGGGGAGCAGTGTCTCCAAACGGGAGGTCCAGGGGCAGACAGGGACTGATCCAGAGAGGCCCCATCCAGAGGTCAGTGAATTGTGCACTAACTCTTCTGCCAGTGTTAATCGTGGTTTGGGGGTGGGGTGAGGGGATTAAGCAAATCTCATACATTCCAGCAATATTTATTGAGCATCAGCTGTATACATAACACAGGGTATCATAGTACTTGCCTGGCAGCTTGGTTTTCCCTAAAGCAGACCCTAAGACAAAGATTTGGTGACATAAAGTAGGAAGTGAGGAAAGTGAGGCAGAAGAGGGATAATAAAACCAAAAACATGGTATATTACTGAGTAGATTAACACTGTGAGCAGCTGGGTCTCCATCCCCCTGGGGACCCTGAGGAGCCGGGTAGAACACACCTCAGAGTGGTCTCATCAAAGATGGGAGGCTGGGGTATTTATCCACCATCCGTGTCCCGCATGGGTTGTGGTTTGCCCCTGGGGCTTCCCATTTCCAGCCCTTCTGGCAGCCCACAGGCTGTTCTGGCTGAACAGGCTCCAAAGCAGGCCCCTCGGGCAGGGAAGCAGAGGGCCATGGGTAACTCTGGGGGCAGTTGTCAGTGTGGAGGGGGGTTTCCCACCACAGCAAGTGGGTCTGAGGTCGGTCGAGGGCCATGGAGCAGGGCAACCCTAGTTTCTGATCCTCAGAGAGCCCTCGTAGACTCTGTGTTTCCACGCTGAACTGTCTGCAGTTACCTGGCATACCTGCTCTATAACCAGGCCCACGCTCAGGATTCCTCCATCTGATTGGGAAGCCGCTCATCACACTTCAGGGCTGATCTTGGGCATCCATTTCTCCAAAAGGCCTTTGGTGACCATCCACCCTTAGGTGGTAGTCTGCTCCTAGTTCCTATGGGTATCACTAGAGGCTCCATAGATAGTGGTTAAACACACGTGCTCTGAGCCGCACTGGGCTTGAGGGCACTAAGTCATGGTCCTTACCTTCAAGGGGCTCACAGGCATAAGAGCCAGACGATCTCAACCCCCTCCAGGCTGTGAACACTCCCAAGAGTCCTTAAGGCTTCACTCAGAAACATGCTTTCTGAGAAACAAAAACAAGCAACATTCTTTGGAATCAGCTTCCCTCTAGATCCTAAATTATCATAGGACACCCAACAGCCCACCTCAAAAAGCCCCACCCACAGCCAGGGAGTTGCTTTAACAAACCACATGAAAATCTCCCACCTGAGGCGCGTAACTACGTAGTCCTGCTTCCAAAGATCCCCAGATCATCCAAACCGCTTTTGAAGTTGCCAGAGCACACAGTGGGATAGAGTCCCACCACTCACCTCCCATCCCCCAGCAGAGCCCATCCTCTACCAGACCAGCACTCGAGCATTCCAACAATCTGGTCTGGCTGTTTTCCTCCATCTTGGCTACTATCCTTAATCTACTATCCTTAATCTACTATTCCTTAATCCTAGTCATTCATTTATTCCCTCACTCAGCCAACAATTTCTCGAGTGCTAGTCACGGGTCAGATGCTATATTTGGTTCCAGAAATGCAAACATGATGAGATATGACCCTAGGTAAAAAGGAGCCTATAGACCCTAGAAACAATAGCAATTTTATTCTTCCACACCCAGCTGGGAATTTTAAAACACTTGGAGTTACCAAGAGTTCTAATAACCCTGGCTAGAATCCATTTACCAAACACTAATGGCAAACCAGTCATATTAGACTCATGTTTAACTATCACTGGTCTCATCAGTGTCTGAGCACCTTTGTTTGATGTCTTGATCAGATTCCTGCCTACTACTCAAGCCTTCTCCTCCAACATTGACCTTCAAAAACTCCGTGCTTTCAACACTTCTGTTCTGTGACCATCTTTGCCCATGCTCAGGTCTCCTCTGAATAGGCACCGCCTACTCAAAGTTCAGGGCTGAGCTCACGCAGCCATTTCTCCAGACGACCTTTCGTGACCATCCATCCTGAGGCAGCAGTTGGCTTCCAGCATCTATGGTATCTCTGCAAGCGCTCTAGATAAGCATACACACTCTGAGTCACACTGCCTGCACCGCCCATCCCAACTCTGCTGCTTTGTGAGCTGCACCAATTCCTTCACATTCCTAAGCCTCAGTTACCTTCTGTCTAGAATGGGGATAATGACAGTAATACATGGAGCGTTGTATGGATTGAATGAGGCGGCCCATGTGAAGCCTTAGCCTGGTGTTTGAGCACAGAGTAAGCACACAAATTTAGCTGTTGGAATCTCAGGATATGTACAACCCTTGACTTTAATTGGTACCTTAATTTGACTATCACTTCTTTATGTTACTATAAATAACTCTATAGGTGTTGAGTACATGAATGAATGAACGGATATGCCATTTGCAAAATTTATAAGATGCTTTCAAGAAATCTGTCCTGAGTGTCCACTTGGGATGAGGCACTGCTCCAGGGGCTTTCCCAGATATCAGCGCATTTGCCATTCTCAATATTCCTAAGGGCTGAAAAAGTCCATTTTTATTATCACATTTTTACAGATGAGAAAAATAAGCCCAGAAAGTTTATGCAATTTTTCCAGGGCTGTGCCATTAAAGAACGGCAAGACAGGGGTTTAAGCCTAGATTGCCTGGTTCCAGGGAAGAGATATTATTGTGGTCTGACATGCATGCTGGATTTTAGGGAAACAAGACTGGAGCTAAGATCACTGTCTCTAGGCTCAATAGTACATCAAAGATGTAATGCTTTATTCTTAGAGAATGTCTAGGATTGCACACGCATTTTTTAATTGTGGAGAGGAGAAATACCTTATTTTTTTAAATAAAATAGAAGAAAGCATTTACAGACCGTAAATTGCAGGAAAACCTGAAGACAGCTGTTCCCATGAGCTCCCATGATCACCTTACAGGGTTAGATGATCAGTATAACCCATCAGAAGTCAGCCAAGTTTGTTCAGAGGTAGTAAATAAAGCTGTCAATGGCACTAAATTTGGTGCACAAGAAGATATATGAAAGGAAGCAGAGAGAAACAGAAAAGTTCTATTGTTTTGTTTCCTGGTGAACACAAGAAATCTGAAACCCTCTGCAACAAGAGACCTTCCTTTGGAGATTCTATGAAATTTCCCCTCCAACACTCAGGGAAACCATGAAGCTGGTCAGCGTCCAGGACGGCTGATGAACGCTCTGCTCTGATGCGCACCTTCCAACCAGCCCTTCCAACCTCCTCTGTGTCTGCACTTCCTACCATTTGATACAGAAATTGTTGGCTTTTCTTTCCCTGTTTTAGTCAAAGAGGCTAGTTTATGCAGGAGTAACAAACAAATCCCAAATCTCAGTGGCTTAAGACAGCAAAGTTTTTATGTTGCTTATTGCTGTTGTTATTATTGCTACACTTTGTTGTTGCTACAATATTGCTAGAGCTACATGCTCAACAAGGGGCAACAGAGTAGGCACTCAGGGACTTGGCCAACTCCACCATCTTCCTGTACCACCATCATAACTTGAGGCTTCATAGCTCACTGTGGAAGGGAATGAAAGCTTGCAGGTGATTCATGTCACTTCCACTCACATTTTGCTGGCCAAGCAATCCATCTGGCCATGCTTAGCTTTGAGGATGGAGGAAGAAGGCGTTATAGAAGGGGATAGAAAGGGAGATACTGGTGGGCTCCAGTGCTGTGGACCTCACACAGGAGAAGTCAGAACATCCCTGTAAAACTCTGTTTCCACATTGCAGATAGACAGGGGGAAGGGAGTGGCAAATATATGAAGAGGAACCAAGAAGACTCGCCATGTTTGTTGTTTACAAAGAGTCTCTGATTGGGAGAGCCTGGACGTGAAAAGGGGTGAGTAGGGCTTGGGAGAGAGAACCCTGGAGTCATAGCTTTAAGTGTTTCATTATGAGCTACACTGACCCTCTGGAGACAAAAGCCTGAAGGAAACAATTCATCAAGGCTTGTTGGGTGGGAGGGCAGGGGCCACAACCAAATTTGGAGCCCAGCTAACAATGCTCCCACCCCCCTCTGCACTACTGTTAGTCAAACAGCTGGATGCACCTACTCATATTTGAGTAATACTGAGAAAGAAACCAGGCGGCAAGGGCCCCAGCATGGGTATTGCAAGAGGAAGAAAAAAAACAAATACAGAAGGCAGATTAAAAATACACACGACATGAATGATCTATTCCACAGAACAAAGAAATTAGTTCTCTTCAGTCTTAAACGAACTGACAGCATAGTTTTTCATAAAAGAAAGTTCAAAGAAGCAATAGAAGTGATCAAAAGAGAAATAAGAAGAAAACCAGTTGAAAAGTGAACCGGCAGAGCTCAGGAAATAAATGGAAGATAAAAATAAAGCAATTAGAGAGATGAAAGTCAACTTAGAAGCAGCAGAAAACAAATACTGTTGAGAGCACAGGCCAAGTGTAAGAAATCACATGAAACGAAATAGAAAGGAAAAATGAGATAAAAATGATGACAGACCAGACAATACGAACTGAGGAACACAAACTGGTATTCTGAACAGAAAAAAAGAGGGGACAGGAAAAAACTTAAAAGGCTCTTGAAGTAAAGAAAGCTAGGTATCTCTAGATTTAAAGGACACACCGTATCCTAGGGGAAAAAAAGCAGAATTGGCAACATCGGCGAATGCACTGTGAAGATACTGAAATTCAAGGGGAAATGTTCCGTCTGCCTCATGCAAAGAACAAGAATCACAAGATTTTTCTCATTCCGAAACAACACTCAACACGAGTAAACAGAACAACATCTATCACGTTCTAAGGGGAAAAGGGTGGTGACCCAAAGAGTTTTCTACTCAGTCAAATTCTGCTGTCTATAAAAGAAACATGCATTAACATGCAAGAATGTTAAGAAACATTCTTAAACATGCAGGAATTCAAGGGCTATAATAACAAAGCGCTTCCTGAGAAATATCTGATGATGAAATCCAGCGTACAAGGCATGAATCAAAATTAAACACCCAGCCGTGGGGAAAAGGACAACAGTAAGTACTGAACTCATTTAATCACAGAACCAAGACAGATGAACAGTGGGAATGAGTTAGCAGAACAGAATATAAACATGATCATACCAGGCAATCCCAAAATAATAATGTAACTAACAAAAATCAGGAGGTTGGGGGTGGTAGGGAGCAGGAAGTGAATAAAATCCTCCTCTTTCATGGCAGAAAGTAAATATATAAGTGGAAACATACAGAGTTTCTTTAAAGCAAAATAATGTCAAACAATATTTTTTCAAAATTGTCTTTTAACCCTGGAAACATCTTTTAGGAACTAATATCAGTTGTTATGAACAAATATTTATCTGAAGTTCAACCATTCCTTCAGTTTGATTCTGGTTTGTTTCTCTTTGGGTAATATCAAGTAGACTTAGGTTTAACATGGAGATCATGGACCCTAATCCACAAAACTCAGGCTTCCCAAGTTGGGTTCAGTAATCATTTCAGTTTAAACACATTGGGTTGTTCAGACTTTTAATGATTTGCATATTATTCCGGGGAATTACTAATGAAGTCAGCGCTCACTTTTCCTCAGTGATAAATGCGTCACTTAGGAATGTTTTGGCGGCAATCAACAGAATATCTGAGTAACAGCAGCTTAAACTAGTAAGGGTTTTTATTTCTTCACACAACAAAAAGTCAAGGGGTCGCTGGCATGGGTTCAGCTGCTCATTAAAGCCCCTGAGACCCAGCCTGCTTCTCTTTTCCCACCATTTCATCCTTAACATGTTATCTTTCATCCTCATGCTTGTCATCAAGACGACTTTGTGCTTGAGACATCACCTCTGTGCTCATCACAGGCAGAGGAGAAGGAGGGGGTGGGTACCAATTGTGTATGGTGCTTTCAGGAAAGCAAATCTTTCCAGAATTCTCCATTCAATTTTTTTTTTTATATATATACCTTATTGGCTATAATCATGTCACATGCTTCCCAAGGCCACCGGCAAATGAGGCTAGGCAGTGGACCTATATTGCCAGCTGACAAAATTGGAATTGTAGTAGCAAAAGCAGATGGGGAACAAATATTGATTTTATAACAGTATCTGCCACAAAAAGAAATTTGGAAAGCTCAGGAGACTAAAACTCAGAAAACCCTGTTCCTTCCTCTAAATCAGTATCTGCTGAGGAGTTATCATTCTCCCTGCTGAGTGCTTTGTCATCTGGATAATTTTGGCTTAGGATAAATTTTGAGCAGAGTGATCTTTTGCAAATGAAACCCAGATCATGTTCCTCTCCTGTTTCCTTCAAGGCCTTCCCACTGAACTTCAAATACAATTTACACTCCTCCCCATGGCCTCCATGACCTAGCATGATGTAGCCCAGCATAACCTAGCTCATCTTCAACACCCTGGCCCTTGTTCTCTCCCGGCTATCTCATCTCCTTCCTGGGAACAGGTAGGATTATTCCTGCAACAGGATCCTTACAGGGACCGCTACTCCTCTACAGGGACCGCTCGTCCACCCAGATTCATTGGTCACACCTTTGCCTCTTTTAGATCTCTAACATTGCCTCCTCAGGGAAACCTCCTCTGATCTCCTTCCCAAGACTTTCCATCCTCCTAAGTGCTTTCTAGTCTTTCCAGCACTTCCCGCTATTTGAGGTTAACACTGCGTTTGTTCCCCTTGCTTGTTGTCTGCCTACCGCTCTACAGCACCACTCCCTGAGGGCAGGGCCATTTTCTGTCTTATTTGCCCTGTTTCCCCAGTGTCTGGATTCCTGCTTTGCACGTCTTAGGTTCTCAACTGATCTCTACTGAATGAGTAAGGAGATGGACCAGAGTGAAGAACCCAGACATCAATATCCAAGCAGAACCAGAAATGGGGGCACAAGTTCAGGGAGGCAGACACAGTAGGAACACACGGAGAGCTCATAATGGTGCCATGTATCAGAGAGGAGAAGATGAATAACACGTGCTCGCTGCCCTCAAAGGAGCATACCCTTCACCATACGCATAACAAACCACACAGGGGACTCTGCAGAGGGAAGCAAGAGGAAAGGAGGGTGTGGGCCGAGTATGACAGCTGCAAGCTTCAAATTTCCAAACTGGAGAATAGTGCACAAAGATTTCACTAGAGGGATGCGTATTGCAATGTTACTGGCAAAAGCAAAATTTGAAAACAACCAAACCATCCCACAATAAGGAATTAGTTAAGACAATTTCCATACAAACTTATAATATCATTTTTAAATTACATTACAGAATTATATTTATTATATGGAAATATGAGTAAATATAGAGTAAATGACAATAGGATTCTCCAAAAAAGTAATGCATAGAATAGTAGAATTTAAAAGAGAGAGAGAGAGAATATGTATCTTTCCAGATGTAGATGCCAAAATGATAACAGGATTATTTCTGGGTGGTCTGATTAACAGCTGATTTCTATTTTCTTTTTTGTTGTTGTTGTTTATCCATATAGTCTAATTTTTCCATGATTAATATGTATTAATTGTGTAATGTTTTTCTAGTTTCAAATAAATGAATCAGGATGCATGTTTTAAATCCCACCTCAACGGTATGAAAAAACATTGGATATCAGAGGGCATTTCCTTGGAGCAGGAGAGCAACCTGCTGTTAAATATTATTCCAGGCACATGTACATGTTTAAAAGGCTCAGGTGGCATGGGGACAAGAGTGTCAGGAGGACAGCGCCAATAGTATAGCCAGGTGGTGGCCTAGGCAGCCCTAAAACTGAGGGACAGTAGCACCGTATGGACGTGGAAAACAGCCCCCAGAGCCAAAATGTCACTTACAGTTGCATCTTGCGCCAAACTCACTTTATCTTCAGAATGTGCAAATTAGGTGTTACTCTCCCATTTTACAAATGAGAATCCTGAAGTTCAGGGAGGCTCAGTGAATTGTCCGATATCCTCCAAGAGTAAAAGCTAGACCAGCTCTGCCTGACTCCAAAGACCTTACTCATTTCCCTGCATCAGTTAATCTTCATACATGTCTGCCTTAAGCCCAAATAAGTGGAAGACACATAGTGAGCAGTTAATCCAGTGGATATCAAGCATTTTGTGTTGTTATTCTGGAACCATTAGTTTGAATAAAATCTAATCAAAGGCAAAATCAAATAAAACACTAACTGCAATGTGGTATCCTGGACTGGGTCCTGGAAAAGACAAAGAGCATTAGTGGGAAAGCTGGTGAAATCTGAGCAGTCTAGAGTTTAACTAATACTAAAACGGTGATAGATGATAGATAGGTAGATAGATAGATGATTGATAGATAGATAGATAGATAGATAGATAGATAGATAGATAGATAGATGATAGATAGATAGATAGATGATAGATGATTTGATAGAGAGATAGATGATAGATGATTTGATAGATAGATAGATAATAGATGGATAGATAGATAGATAGGTAGATAGATAAATGCTCTTGCGGAATGATGAGGGTGAGGAAGCGTCTGGTCTATTAAGGTAGACATCTACCTGCCCAATTACCACCTCCTTCCTCCATCTCAGCCCCAGGGAGAGCTCCAGATCCCCCTAGAGATCACTTTGGAAACCCTTGAGCAGGTCCAATCAGCTTACTTTATAGATGAGGAAACTAAAGCCTGACAATCGAAGTAGCCCAAGAACTCTCAGCTGGACATTGGTAGAGTGGACTGGAGCCCAGTGTTCTGGACCGAATGTTTATGTTCCTTCAAAATTCTTATGCTGAAGCCCTAGCCCCCAGTGTGATGGTATTTGGAGGTGCAGTTTTGGGGAGGTAATTAATTTAGATAAAGTCATGAGGGTGGGACCCCCCCTTGGTGGGATCAGTGTCCCTATAAGGAAAGGAAGAGAGACCAGAGTGCCCTCTCTCCATCATGTGAGGACACAACAAGAAGATGGCATCTATAAGCCAGGAAGAGGGCTCTCACCAGGAATCAAATTGCCTGGGACCTTGATCTTGAACTTCCTAGCCTTAAGAACTGTGAGAAATAAATGCCATTGTTTAAGCCACCCAGTATGTGGTATTTTGTTACAGCAGCTTGAGCTGACTGAGACACCCAGTCTCCCCTAGGTCAGTGCTCCTTCCCAGGCACCAGCTGGAGTCTGAGGACACACGGAATCCTGACATTATTTTCAAATCTACCTCTGCTGAGAAACATTTCCAAATAAAATATATCACTCTCTAAAATTGTTGGATTTTGCAAATCCAAGAAAAGGTGAACTAGTTTTATCAAACACCTATATTCCTGAAAGGCTGTATGCAAGTGAAATATTGTTGACATAAGCAGTGTGAATTTGCTATTTACTATTTTTTTCTTTGGTTAGACACCACTGTATCACTGGAACAATGATCCTCAGCCCCAGGCCCTGCACCCAAACTATCAGGGAAGCCTGTTAAAAAATTCAGGTTCTTGGGCAAACCTAGGTTTTAAGTCATTAAAACGTGAGAATGGGTCCCTGATACCTGTATTTATTTAGTGCTCCCCATTTGCGATGGTTTTCTCAGAAAAGACAAACTGGAGAATGAGAGATGGATGCGGGAAGGAGACTTATTCTCACTATGTATACTTCTATTATATGAATTTTTCAAACACCATTGTGTGTTGCCTGTTTGAAACTAAACTAAACTTAAAAATTCCCCTTGCACAGCCATGGCAGGGAACTACAGATCTAGCAAGACAGTGTTGCATCTCTTAAAAATAGAGTATTATACAGAATTAGCTTAAGGTCTCAGGGCAGCCTAGTTAGGTCAAGTTCCTGGTTGAAATAATGAGCTTAGGAGTCCAACAGCCCAGGTCTGAACCTGCCTCTGCCCCAACGAGTGTTCACTCTTCTGAGCACCTCGTCTGTAAAACCCATATAATGGTACCCACCTAAGAGACCTGTGAGGATGAGTGAAGACAGTACATGTAAAACACTCAACACAGAGCCTGGTACATAGCCAGCCCTCAGTAAATAATAGCCATTCTTCCTCTTTCTTTTTTCTGTAGCCCCTGTGCTGGAATGGGGATTATTGATATGATCAGAACTGAATTATTTTGGGAGGAAAAATTCTTCTTTGTTTCATGAAACCAAATTGGTTGACTTTAAGCTAGAAAGTGTATGTGCCAGAAAGGTCTCCACATGCCCTGATAAGTGCTAATGACCAAGACTTCTCACCCCTGTTTTCTTGCCATCAGCACTGATCTAAGAAATTAGAACTCTTTAGGTGTTTTCGTTTAGATAAAAGTGTGCATTCATAGTTTTCTTGGACATCCTCTGTACTGTTTTGAAGCTTTGGCTTATTGCTTTGTTTTTTTAACTAATTTTTTCCCTTAGATATGTAAATATATTGCTAAATATTTGGAAAATAGAAGGGAAAAAAAGCAATTCAAAATTCCACCACCTTAACACAATAGATGACAGTATTTTGGTATATTTCCTGCTAGGCTGTTAATGTGTGAGCTATAATCATAAAAAGCATTATATTTACACTGAACAGATTTCATCTCCTGATTTTTCTTTTAACAGTGGATTGCAAATGCTTTCCCTATTATAACCACACTTTGAACCTAGTTTCATAATATTCCACTGGGTGACTATCCCACAATATATTTAACAATTCTCCTATTTTGTAACATTATAGTTTATTCTGATTTTTTGGTTGTTTTTAATGCTGCAATGAACATCTTTATATGTAGATATTTTTATTGAATTAAGAACTATTTCCTTAGGTTAAATTCACACAAATGGTGTCTTCTGTTTTTCAAATATAAAACCACATTAGAGAACAGTATGACCTTAACTAGATAAACTTAGAAAAATCACAACCATTTCATGTGAACGTGCTTTCTCCCTGATTTTCAGAATTATCAGGGGAATAACTCTGTGCAGAGCAGAAACAAAGCAGCCTGTGATCTACCAGAGACAAATGGAATTGCAAAAAGTTCAAAGGGCAACATTTTATTTGGCTGTTAGAGCTTCAACATGAATTTTGAATTATAACCAAGACAAAACAGAGTTTTGAGAAGCATCTGTCATCCAATTTGCATCCCCTTTCCATATGTGAACAGGAAGGGAAAGACACTACCATTGGCCCCAGCTGAAAGAGACTCTGTAAGGAAATGGATATGTATACTAACTAAAATCATCTTTCCTAACATTCAAACAACTGGTGAGTTTCAACCAGCACCTTGGCAACAGTTCATTCATCCTCCGCTATTCCAGGGAGACAGCCATTCATTTCAGTAAGAACTCATTTATGTTAATAATTTTTGTTCATTGAGCACTCACCACGTGACAGTGTCCTAATATATTTTCTAAACGTATGCTTTCATCTTATTTTATAGAAGGCACGCCGAGGTACAGAGAGACTGTCACATTCTCAAAATCACACAGTTAGTAGGTGGTAGAGTTGGGCTTCAAACCATGATTTCGAGCTTCAGAAATCATGTTAAGAAGCCCAGCCCCAGAGACCCGTACTCTGCCTGTTGCCTGGAACTCAGGCAGGGTCTCCCGTTGTTGCCTGTGTTCGTTTTCTGTTGCTGCTATAACAAATTATCACAAACTTAGTGGCTTAAAACAACACGGTTATTAACCTACAGTTCTGGAGGCCAGAAGTCTGAAATGGGTTCACAGGGCTGTGTTCCTTTTGGAGGCTCTAGAGGAGAAGCTGTTTCCTTGCCTTTTCTGCCTTCTCGAGGTCGCCTACACTTCTCCTCTCCCGGTCCCCTCCTCCACCTTCAAAGCCATTATAGCATCTTCTCCCTCTGATTTTGTTTCCCTCTGCCTCCATCCTCACATCACCTTCTCTCTGTAACTCTGACCCTCCTGCCTCCCTCTTATAAGGACCCTTGCGATGACATCAGTGGCCTACATAGTTAATCCAAGATATTCCTCCCTCTCTCAAGACCCTCAACTTAATCATGTCTGCAAAGCCCCTTTGCTATATGCACAGGTTAGGACATGAACATCCTCGGGTGGCCATTATTCAGATTATGACCAGTAAAGAAAGCCACACGACAACTGGAAAAGTCACAAGTGTCCTGCAGAGCTACTTTTCTGGAGATGATACAACAGGGAAAAGCTGTTCGATTTAGGATTCCAGCAATCCCAATAGAACCAGCAATAGGAGATGGAGATAGCGTAAAAAGAGCAGGTATCACACTACTATATATACAATAGATAACTAATAAGAACCTACTGTATAGCGTAGGAAACTCTACTCAGTACTCTGTAATGACCTATAAGAGTGGATATATGAATATGTATAACTAATTCACTTTGGTGTACAGCAGAAACTAACACAATATTGTAAACAACTATACTCCAATAAAAAAGAGCAGGTATCTCAGTTTTTGAGCACTGAATATGACCCATGTACTTCACTTACCTTAATGCATTTCATCGTCACAACAGGCCTGAGAGGGAGTACCCTTGTCCCCAAAGCAGAAATGAGAAAAACAGGTTCAGAGTGGTTACGTAACTCTCCCGAGGTGACACAGCTAAGAATGCTGATGGGCACCAGGCCTGTGATTTGGACCCAGGTGGCTGTGACCCCAAAGTCCAGGTGTTGTCCACACTATCCAGACAACTGACACCAAAATTGATCTAAATGAACATCACCAGCAATGGGGATCTAACAAGAGGCAGCCTCTCTGCACACAACCCTTCCGTCACCTATTTCCTTATTTATTTGTTTGTCTATGTGTTTATTATCTATTGCTCCATGAAGGTAAGAATCTTGTTTTTTTCTGCTCGCTGTCCCCTCAGCTCTGAGAAAGGCCAGGAACATAGCAGACACTAAAGAAATATTTCAGTAATAAATTAATAACAGTCCTTTGACTCAGAGATAACCAATGTGAGCAAACTCAACCACTTACAACATGGAAGGGATGCTAAAAACTAACAAACACCACAATAAGACTTCTCAACAGCCAAAACAAACAACTCTCAATCCAAATTAATGCTCTATCTCTTTGGAAAACCCCTGGAGACCTAATGCAGAACCTGTGTTCTCTTTCTGGAAAGTGATTTCTAACCAATTTGTTGAGCTCTTTATCACTCTACTTCCTGCTAAAAAGGATATCCTTCTGTTATAGTTAAAATTTTAAAAGAAGGTCATCCACCTGAAACACAGGATCCAAGGGAGCGAGGTAACTGTACATCAATGTTATAATATTCAAGAGATGCATCAGTAAAGTTATGGCCTCTGTAGATGGAGACAAGATTCAGAGAGACTAACTCATGACATTCCTCAAACTGACAAGTTGCCAAGCCTCAACCCCAGCACATGTGTGTGTCTCACTCAGCTCCCCGCAGAATGGACCACCTCAGTCTTTAGGTCCCATGCTCTCAAACACACATAACTAGACAGAGTGACCCAGACCCAGACTCAAAGAGATGATATTCTTTCATACATAGAAAACTTTGTCTCATGGTCAAGTCATGTGCATTCATTTATTTTAAAATTTTGACTCTACACATAAGT